>NC_091987.1:133699368-133812345 GCF_044704955.1 Pristiophorus japonicus
TGAGTAAAGAAGTTTCTCCAGAATTCCCTATTGGATTTATTAGTGACTATCTTATATTTATGGCCCCTAGTTTTGGACTCCCCCACAAGTGGAAACATCTTCTCTATATCTACCCTATCAAACCTCTTCATAATTTCAAAGACCGCTATTAAGTCACCCCCCAGCTTGTTCAGTCTTATAAGTTATAACCTCTCAGTTCTGGTATCATTCTTGTAAATCCCTTTTGCACCTTCTCCAGTGCAACAAAATCACTTCACAACAATCTTGTTTGACATTACAGAATTTTTCAATGTCAAGAGCTTACCAACGTCACGTGTAAGCTGAGTGTTGTTGACAGTTTGGTGATGTGGGGAAAAGGAAAAGAACGACGGGCAAGATCTTAAAATTCGAGCTGGGCCATTCAGGAGTGAAATCATGAAGCACTTTTTCACACAAAGAGCAGTGGAAAGTGAGAACCCTCCCCCTCAGTGTTAGGGTGCGAGAGATGAACAGTTAAAAAAGGGCCATTCCAGGAAGCCTGGATTGTTGGCAATCTAAGGGTTAAGATACTGCGTACTGCAATTTGCAGTTGTTCCCTGGTGGTACCAAGTGCACACACTTACTGCTGCATAACTATCCAAAGTGCCATAACACCCAAAAATCTGAAAATAATTCTCTACATATATTAGCACATATATTAACAGTAATTTTGCAAGGCTCTTCTCCCAGTGTAGCTTTGTTAGGTGGGAGTGCTGGTTGCAGATAGGAATACAACATGGAATTGTAGTCAAATTAGAGAAAATATAAAGATTCATTGTATTCATTGTACAGAAAATATAGAGACTCATTGTGATCATTGTACAGAAAACATTTTCTCTGAATGTTAATTGGAAAGAAAAGTAAATGTAACCAAACCACTGAACAGGGGAGTTAATAGACTTTCCTGCTGCAGCTACCTTGAGCTTAGTGTTTTTCACAGCTTGAAGTGGGTGTAACAAGAGCAGCAAATTAATAAGTGCATGTTAAGGGCTGGTTAATCACTGTGAATGATTTTTTTTTAAGTCTGATATTAAGAAACACAATCATGTGTAAGTAAGGAAGGCAATATATAAGCAAAAATGTATCTCAAACTCCCACTCACAATGGAAGTTTTAATAGAAAGAAGGTTAAGACTTGCACTACTCAGAGGATATTCCAGCCAAGGAATGAGCATCATGGCCACTGTTGGCTAGATCATTGTACAGGCAACCCCGGAGGTGCACTAGTTGCAGAATAGACAGTGTCAGCCATGACTCAGTGGGTAGCACACTTGCCTCTGAGTCAGAAGGTAGTGGGTTCAGGTCCTCCTCCAGAGTTTTGAGCACAAAATCTAGGCTGAGATTCTAGTGCGGCACTGAGGGAGTGTTGCACTGTCGGAGGTGCCATCTTTCGGATGAGATGTTAAACTTGTCTGCCCTCTCAGGTGGATGTAAAAGATCACATGGCACTATTTCAAAGAAGATCAGAGGAGATCTTCCCAGTGCCCTGGCCAATATTTATCCCTCAACCGACATCACTAAAAAACAGATTACCTGATCGATGGCCCAGAAATTCCTCTCGAGGTCTTCCCTAAGCACTAAAGAATGGACAGAAAATGCACACTTACCTGAAGCTGCTAGGCCCGCTCGAGATCCCGGTCCGGAGGCCTATCGTGGCTGCGCGTCACAGCGCGTTCATGTTGGGACGTCCGCAGGAGTCACATGGGCCTGGACACCCAATCACAGGTAAGTATTTTCTCATTCATAGTAATAGGAGTTTCGTAAGTCCGAATCTCCTATTACTATGAATGAGAAACACTCCAAAACACACAAACACTACATAAAACATTTTAAAATACACCTCAGATAAATACACTAAAAGAAATTAAAGTTATTATAAATGTTTTTTAAAGAAAAAAAATTTGCCGATTTTTTAAAAAGTTTTAATTCTGGTTAAAAATAAATGTAATGTAGTGGGCGGGATTTTAAAAAATAATTTGTGTTTTTAAAATTTTATTTTTTATGTTTTAATTGTGTTTTAAAACTCTTACACCTGTAAAAGTAGGCTATGCGCCTGCTTTTATCAGGCGCAGGAGTTTTGAGGACATTTGCCGGGCAAGGTATGCGTAAATCCCGCAATCTTGCCCGTGCAAATGTCCTCGCTCCCGATCTGTCTAGGATCTGTCAAGCTCCAGCTTGACAGATCGGAAAAGACGGTTTTCAGCGCATGCGCATTGCACGCTGAAAACTGGCTTTTCCGATGCCTTCGCGGGTCCGTAGAAACTTTGTACGGGCCCAGGATGTGGGAATTTCTGGGCCAATTATCTTACTTCTGTTTGTGTGCAAATTGGCTGCTGCGATTTCTACACTATAACAGTGACTACACTTCAAAAGTAGTTCATTGGCTGTAGAGTGCTTTGGAACATCCTGAGGTTGTGAAGGGCGCTATAGAAATGCAATCTTTCTTTCTATTCCAGGCAGAGGATCCACTACAACAGAGCAGGATGGAGAACAATTGTATGATAAGGCTCAGATTCAACAATGAGCTACTGGTTTACAAGGATCAGTGGGTGTAGTCATTGTGCTACTGTTGGCCGTAGATGTCACCACTGCCTTTAACTCTTGTGCTGTAGGAACTTTCAAATCATCCACAGAGAATGTCATAGGAGCCAGTTGCTATGTATTTCCTTGCTGCATTGAGCAGGTAACTGAAGCCCTATTTTATCACGGAACCCACCTCTATACAATGTAATGGAGGCCAGAAAGAACAGGAGCAGAAGAAGTGAAAGTTTTCTTTACCAAACGTGGGTTGTGCAAGGTCATGGACTGCCTGCCTGTAGCCAATTATGCATCAACAAATAATGCTATGACAGTTTACCATAGGGAATGCTTTTCTTCCATCAACATGCACATGGTGATCTCCCTAGCATGAAATAACACACATCAACGCACTCATGCCTGGGAATTGTGGGTGATGATTTCATTTTGAAGCAATCAAATATCACACAGTTTTAAGAAGGAGAAGATGAAGAATTGGCTCCCTGGAGAATTGGGTTGTTCCGTGCAACCGCCTGCATAAGGCCCCTACACCAGCAGAGAACAGGTACAATCAGGCACATGGGTGAAAAAGGGTCTGCATTAAGTAGCCATTTGAGAAGCTCAGGCAAGGATTCAGATGCTAGAACTGCTCCAGATGTCAGGAAGGACATACAAATTTGAACGGTGCCAGTAAATGGCCCATGATATCAATGACCTGTTTGGACATTAAAGTAAAAGAGTGGGTTGGGTATTAAAAAAAAAGAAAAAGAGGGACAATCGGGAGTTAAAAGGTGGGCAGGGAATTTTAAAAAGAGAAAGATCCACAATTGGAGTTTAAAAAACAGTACCAAATAAAGTGACACAATAGGTGCTGAAAAAAGAAAGTGCGGACAAATGTTTACTGGAGTTTGTATTTTTATAATTCATTCTCGGGATGTGGGCGTGGCTGGCCGGCACTTATTGCCCATTCATAGCTGTCCCTTGAGAAGGTGGTGGTGAGCCGCCTTCTTGAACCATTTGCAGTCCGTGTGATGAAGGTGCTCCCACAGTGTTGTTTGGGAGGGAGTTGCAGGATTTTGATACAGGAACAGTGATATACATCCAAGTTGGGATGGTGTGTGACTTGGAGAGAAGGGTGGCATTGTTGCCTGGTATAACACCAAAGCGGATGGATAAACAAATTGAGATGGGCAAGGGATGGGCCCGGGGTGCAGGGCCTGAGTAGGATGCCTGTAAAAATATTAAAGCGGAGCCAGGAAATTTGAACGGGAGGTCGGGGTGGAGCTTGTAGCAATTTTACAACAGAGCTCAGAAATTTGAGAGCAAGGAGCGAGTTGTGGGGTTGGAATGAATGTTGAAGCAGCACTGACAGAAATATGGTGGGGAAAATGAGGCCAGGGAAAAGACTCCAGTTCAAGAAGAAAGATAGAGGCAGAAAGCAGAGAAACATAAATACGTAAGAAAATGCTATGAAAATGGTTCTGGAAATTCAGAACTTACAGTAAATTAAAACTCAAAGGCTGCAGTTGTATAGAGGAGATTGAGAGGAGAGTAAGCTGCTTGGAGAGGCACAGAGGAGCCTGGATGGAGGCCTGAATCGTGACAGCCCATTGTTGACATCAATAAAAAGGACAGTCCCAATCTAAAGAAACTTCTTTACCCAAAATGTGGTGAGAATATGGAACTCACTACCACAGGGAATGGTTGAAGCGAATAGTATAGATGCATTTAAGGGGAGGCTGGACAAGCGTATGAGGGAGAAGGGAATAGAGGGTTATGCTGATAGAGTTAGATGAGGAAAGAGGGGAGGAGGCTCGAGTGGAGCATAAACGCCGGCATGGACTGGTTGGGCCAAATGGCTTGTTTCTGTACCATATAACCTATGTAATCCTATGTAAATGTTGACATTCAAATGTTGATTTGAAATGTTGGCTTGAAGTGTTGACATAAAAGTTACTCAAAAATGGTGACAGGAGGAAGTATAGTCTCTGAGAAGGTTTTTAATATAACACAATTTGATTACCCATGACATTGCACCTGGGGAATCAAGACGACCTATATAGTTCTGGTGAAGCGGGGTTAAAAGGTGCTGAATAATTGAATCAGAACACCCAGAATGTAATTCACTCCCCATTCTGTTCTCATTTTTTATATTTCCTTATTTCATTTCTGTATGCACGTTTCCTAGAGAACAACTCTTTTTGCCTCCACTTCATACAGTAGTACCATCTTTGCTCGGTATAAATGAGCCTGGTAATTCTTCTGTTTGGGCAGAACAACCAAGAAACTCAGTTTAGTTCCACGGCTGTGTTTTTTTTTTGTAGTAGTCCTGCTCCCCCTTAATTGGCTGCTGCAGCTCTCTAGATATCTGCTGCAGCACCTAGAAATTCTGGTTAGCTTCATGTGAGACAACTCATTGGCTGAGCAGGAAATTGTTATCATCATCATAGGCAGTCCCTCGAATCGAGGATAACTTGCTACCACGTCAAAAATGTCTCAGGTGTTTCAATGATGGACCTAATATTCCAGATTCCGAACTACATAGTGTAGGGTGGAAGATGCCTGTGCATGAATTTTTTTAACACGTGGTGGCCGTTGCACACCAGCCACCACACGGGCTTGACAGAGTCAGGTCTTGGTCCAGTGGCAAGGATTATCCAAGACGACTGGAGACCTGTTCTGCTGCACGGCCCTGGTGCGCGCACATATCGCAGTGTTGGCTGGCCAGTGCTGCCCCTGGGCCCCTGGCTCCGAACTCACGCCTCTCCTGGACCCCGATCACGTCCCTCTACAGTGTCTCGCCGCTCCTTCGCCCCGATCTCGCCGCTCCTGATGTACCTGCCCACGCTCCAATCCTGGACCTTGGTGACGTCCCTTTTCACTGCCGTTGCTCTCCTGCTCCAGCACATGCTGCTCCCTGGAGTGGTATGCTGCCACGCTGCTCCTTCCACTCCCGGCCTGCTCCGATGGTGCTCCCAGGCCTGTTTAGCTAATTGACTGAAGAAGTGGAAATTCAGGTTGGTGGGAGTGGCAGCAATTTGGGCAGATGTCCCATTGTGAACTCTTTCTGCCCCAAATCAGCAGAAATATGAATTTTCACCCTGTTCGGACCACCACAAAGGTACTCTGATACTTCAAGAGACAGATTCCTGGTTAAAACATAGTCCTGACCTCAGCAGAACAGTTCAATGCAAAATCCTGCTCCAAGCATATAGTTTCCCCGAATGATTTATTCTTTGATGCTCAGCAATACAAGTGTAGAGAATCCACTGGCAAAGTTCAGATCATACATCGGCACATTTTGGAAGTCAATTGCTTTTGTTTGTGTTTGGTGTTTTCTGTCCTTTCTCAGATTGGCCTGCTGAGTGAATGGTTAAGTGAGTGGACTCGTGTGCAAAGGTCTGCAATCTGGCTGCCTTTATCAGGAGACTATAAAATTCTAATCCAAGCACAAAGGACCTTGACGAATACTTCTGCATTTCTTCAGATGCAAACTTTATTCAGTAACCCTCAAAATGCCCCGATGCTGATCAGCAACTGTCGGGATGTCCCAGAGACATGCAGTAAACACTGGGTAATGTCAGGGTTCTGTGAGATATTTCTTGATCAAGTAAGCAGTCCTGATCTGATAAGATGCGACAGCTTTGATTGTTCAATAAACACAGGGGTAAAATTCGTAGTGCGTGCTGTACAAAAGCTGGGAACAGAGCACAGCTCAGCATCCAGCAACTTCCCACAGGGCCGATCGTGTAGGATTTTGTGTAGGATTTCCTGAGGTTAGACTTAATTAGGCATGCATGACAAGCTCTTGACCCAGATTGGGCCTGGTGTTGGAAATTCGTTAAATGGAGGAGGGAGTTTATGTGCGCCTTGAGCCCTCAAAGTACTGGAGGCAACATTTAAAGGGATGTTTCCACTTAAAGATAAGTGGCCACATATGTGGGGGGTGGGGAAAGTTTGGTGGTGGTGGTGGTGGGGGGGGGTGGGGTGGACGCGATTGTTTCAGCATTTTCAAAGGCTGCAAGTAATTGAAATGTATTTTTCAGCCTTTCCCAAAGGCTGGATATAAAGGACAGAAGTGGCCAGTACAAACCAAGTGCAAGCAAAACAAATGGGGAGATAGGAAGCAAACTCTGTGGGCAGCTGTTGAGCACCTAAACCCTCTGTTGGATCGCTGTTGAAGAAAGTTGCCTCGTTCAGCACTCCAGCGCGCCCTCCCCAATAAACAGCAGCAACGAATGCTAGCAGGAGGTAGTGGGCACACTAAAGCTCTGTGCACCACCCACATGACCTGACATGAGTTGTGGACGATGTCATATCTTAAGGAAGCTGCCAAGGTAAGACACCCAATGTCATCTATCTTACATTATTATATATAACTGTATCCTAACATGTTATACATGACTGTAATAAGATATGACCTGTAACCACCAGCATACCTTACCACCAGGGGTGCACTTGCAAGAGACAGGTATATAAGGACAGGTCTCAGGCAAGTGCAGCATTCCAGAGCTGTGAAATAAGGGTACAGGTTCAGAGTGACCTTGACTTCACTACATACCTCGTATGAATCTGTACTGAGGGGACAGGACTTTACAGTGGCGACGAGTTACGGGATTACAGAATCCACAGAATGGCGAACAATGGATCAGATGAAAAGTACAATGCGGGAGACAATTGGGAGGACTTTATAGAAAGGCTCCAGCAAAGCTTTGTAACCAAAGACTGGTTAGGAGACGACAAAGCAGACAAGAGAAGAGCCCATCTCTTGACCAGCTGTGGCTCGAAAACATACGCTTTAATGAAGGATCTGTTGGCACTCGAGAAACCAGCAAGCAAGTCGTTTGAAGAATTAAGCACACTGGTAAGAGACCACCTGAAGCCAGCGAGCAGCCTACACATGGCCAGACACAGGTTCTACAACTACAGACGCTGTGTGGGCCAGAGCATACCCGACTTCGTGGCGGAACTTCGGAGGTTGGCTAGTTTATGTGAGTTCTCCGATGAACTGAGGAGAGAAATGCTGAGAGACTTTTTCATTGAAGGAATAGGCCACGCAGGCATATTCTGAAAGCTCATAGAGACCAAGAACCTGACCTTAGAGGCAGCAGTGCTGGTTGCACAGACATTCTTGGGAGGGGAAGAAGAAACAAGGTTGATTTACACTGCAGGTATGACAACTAACGAAATATCGGAACAAGAAGTTCACAGCATTAAACAAGCTGCTACCTCCACACTCAGACAAAACCGGGAGAACAGGCTCTCGACAGCAGGCAGTGGCACCAGAAGCCATCAAGGGCCACAGGAACGGCCGTTCACACCTCACCAAGCGAGCAATCAACTACAAACTGAGAGAAGCTCAAGAAAGATCAGCCAGACGCAGCTCATTCTTTGGGAACAATGGAAGCAGTCTGTGCTGGAGGTGTGGGGGTGGGCACTCGTCAAGGGGATGTTGATTTCAGCAGGCTGTTTGCAGGAACTGTGAATATACAGGGCATTTGGCCCGCATGTGCAAAAAAATGGCAGCTCGGCTGGTATACGAATCGGATGGGTCTGAAAGCGAACCAGAAGACGGTGGGGACAGTACCCGGGACACCAATGTACAGCGGGTCAACACGATCAATGGCCGCTGCTCCGACAACAGGACGCCTCCTATAATGATGTGGGTCCTACTCAACGGGATACCTGTCAACATGGAGCTGGATACGGGAGCGAATCAATCTCTCATGGGCGCTCAACAATTTGAACAACTGTGGCCGCATAAAAGAGACAGACCAAAACTCACAAGGGTCGACACCAAACTAAGGACCTATACCAAAGAAATCATACCAGTCCTCGGCAGCGCCATGCTCTCTGTCACACACAAAGGGACAGTGATCGACTTCCCCTGTGGATTGTCCCCGGAGATCCCCCAGCACTGCTGGGGAGAAGCTGGCTGGCAAAACTAAACTGGAAATGGGATGATGTCAATGCCTTGTCATTAGAGGAATGGACCTCCTGCTCAACAGTTATAAAATGATTTGAACATCTCCTTCAGCCAGGTGTGGGCACTTTCAAAGGGGCCAAAGTCAAAATCTACATCACACAGGATGCTAACCGGTCCATCACAAGGCCAGAGCTGTACCCTATGTGATGAGGGGAAAGATTGAACACGAACTAGACAGGCTTCTGCGGGAAGGCATTATAATCACCTGTGGAATTTAGCGACTGGGCAAGTCCCATCGTCCCAGTCATGAAGCCTGATGGATCCGTACAAATCTGTGGGGACTACAAATCTACCATAAACAGAGTCTCCCTACAGGACCAATACCCGCTGCCCAGAGCGGAGGACTTATTTGCCACAATTGCTGGAGGTAAACTTTTCTCAAAACTAGACCTCACATCTGCGTATATGATGCAAGAATTGACCGAGGAATCCAAGCTACTCACCACCATCAACACACATCGAGGCCTTTTCATGTACAACCGATGCCCATTTGGCATCAGGTCGGCAGCTGCCATATTCCACAGCAACATGGAGAGTCTGCTCAAGTCCATCCCGGGAACGGTTGTGTTTCAAGACGACATACTTATCACGGGCAGGGACACCGACTCCCATCTCCGTAATTTGGAGGAAGTACTAAAGCGGTTGGATCGGGTAGGCCTACGAGTCAAGAAATCCAAGTGCCTGTTTCTCGCACCCGAGGTTGAATTTTTGGGCAGAAGGATTGCCGCTGATGGAATCCGCCCAACAGAGTCCAAAACAGAAGCAATTCGCCTGGCACCCAGGTCCCGGAATGTCTCAGAACTACGCGCCTTTCTCGGGCTACTCAATGACTTTGGGAACTTTATGCAGAACTTAAGCACGTTGCTGGAGCCTCTCCACGTGCTACTCAGGAAAGGGTGCGATTGGTTTTGGGGGGACGCCCAGGAACGCGCCTTCAATAAGGTACGCAACTTTCTGTGTTCCAACAGTGTTTTGACTTTCATTGATCCAGATAAAAAGCTAGTTCTCACATGCGATGCGTCAGCGTATGGGGTCGGGTGCATTTTGCAACATGTCAATAGTGAGGGAAAATTACAACCCAAAGCTTATGCCTCCAGGTCACTTTCGTGGGCGGAGCGCGGGTACGGAATGGTAGAGAAGGAGGCGCTCGCGTGTGTGTACGGTGTCAAAAAGATGCACCAATACCTTTTCGGGGTCAAGTTCGCGTTAGAAACCGACCACAAGCCCCTCACGTCCCTCCTATCCAAGAGCAAGGCAATAACCGCCAACGCCTCGGCGCGAATTCAACGGTGGTCACTCATGCTGGCATCCTACGACTATACCATAAGGCACAGACCAGGCACAGACAACTGTACCGACGCGCTCAGCAGGCTATCCCTGGCGACCACGGAAGGGTCTGACGAACAGGACTGTGAGATCGTCATGGCAATCAATGCCTTTGAGTCCACAGGTTTGCCCATGACGGCTCGCCAAATCAGAGCCTGGACGGCCAGCGACCCCACGTTATCCTTAGTAAAAAGATGTATCCTAACCGGTGACTGGGCAGAGGCTCACGATGCCTGCCCCGAGGAATTAAAATCCTTTCACAGGCGCATGTATGAGCTATCACTACAAGCAGACTGCCTGATGTGGGGCAGCCGAGTAGTCATGCCTCTGCGAGGCAGAAAGGCATTTGTCCGGGAGCTCCACCGCGAGCACCCGGCGATCGTTCTCATGAATGCCATAGCCAGATCCCACGTCTGGTGGCCTGGTATTGATGCGGACTTGGAGCTCTGCGTCCGAAGGTGCACTATTTGTGCCCAACTCAGCAATGCCCCCAGGGATGCTCCCCTGAGCCCCTGGCCTACCAAACCTTGGTCGCGGGTGCACGTAGACTATGCGGGCCCATTCATGGGCAAAATGTTCCTCGTAGTTGTAGATGCATTTTCAAAGTGGATCGAATGCACCATTTTAAACTCAAGCACAACCTCAACCATGTTTGCAATCCCTGACATATTGGTCAGTGACAATGGTCCGTGCTTCACCAGCGCAGAATTCCAAGATTTTATAATTGACCACGGCATAAATCATGTCAAGACAGCACCGTTCAAGCTGGCCTCCAACGGCCAGGCGGAGAGAGCAGTGCAAATCATTAAACAAGGCATGCTTAAAATCCAAGGTCCCACGCTGCAGGGTCGCCTGTCGCGACTGCTGCTGGCATACAGATCTCATCCGCACTCATTGACTGGGATCCTCCCCGCGCAACTGTTGATGAAAAGGACTTTAAAAACAAGGCTCTCATTAATCCTCCCAGACATGCACGAAATTATTGAGGCAAAGCGCCGTAAGCTGACTGAGTACCATGACAGAAATTCGAGGGGGAGGTGGAATGAGATAGGGGACAAAGTATTTGTACTAAACTATGGCAGGGGTCCCAAATGGCTTACAGGGACAGTAACGGGCAAGGAAGGAAACAGGCTACTGATAGTACAAATGGACAATGGCAAAACCTGCCGGAGGCATGTAGACCAAGTCAAAAGCAGATTTACCAACAACACTGCGGAACCAGAGGCAGACTGCAATGTGGAACTCGCACCACACCTGGTGGACAGACAGAGGGAACAACCTGAGGAAAGGTTAATCCCAACAGACAGCCCAGGCGAGTCAACAACAATCACACCAATCGAAACAGACAGCTCAGGCGAGATACCAGCAACCACACCCAAAGAAAAACAGACACCAAGGCAAACAACTGAACCACAACTCAGACGCTCCACGTGAGAGCGTAGACCACCTGAGAGACTGAACCTATAAGGACAATAAGACCTTGGGGGAGGATGATGTCACGTATCTTACATTATTATATATAACTGTATCCTAACATGCTATACATGACTGTAATAAGATATGACCTGTAACCACCAGCATACCTTACCACCAGGGGTGCACTTGCAAGTGACTGGTATATAAGGTCAGGTCTCAGGCAAGTGCAGCATTCCAGAGCTGTGAAATAAAGGTGCAGGTCCAGAGTGACCTTGATTTCACTACATGCCTCGTGTGAATCTGTACTGAGGGGACAGGACTTTACACCCAACATTGCCATTTACCAGGCGGATGGTCCAGGCATGCATGCCACAAAGTGTTGCCTAAACATTGCTCCATATTTATCGCTGTCCCAGCCTTCACAATCTTGAAGATGTGGCGAGAGACTATGGAGGGACGTGATCGGGGCCAGGAGAGGCGTGAGTTTGGGGCCAGGGGCCCAGGGGCAGCACAGGCCAGCCCACACTGTAATGTGTGTGCGCACTAGATCCATGCAGCAGAGCAGGTCTCCAGTCATCTTGGATACTCCTTGCCACTGGACCAAGACCTAGCTCTGTCAAGCCTGTGTGGTGGCTGGTGTGTAACGGCCACCCCATGTTAAAAAAAATCCATGCACAGGCATCTTCTACCTTTTAGGACGTAGTTCAGCACCTGGAATATTAGGTCCTTCATTGAAACACCTGTGGACTCATCCTTTTTTGGTGTGGAAGCAAGTCAGCCTTGCTTCGCGGGACTGCCTATGATGATGACAAGCTCACAACTCTTTTATTGCTTCTTATGTATATCCAGTCTACTGCAGGGCACACAATCGAGCTGCAACTTACCACACTCACATTTTCAAAACAAATCATTGTAACACAAACTAGCTGCATGGTGCATGGCCACTTACTGACATATAGGAGGAGCTCTAGATCAAGCACATGCCTATCACTATGCATGTGCTCTTCCAGCTTACAACATCTGAAAACTACTTCTCTGCTTGCAAACAAAATAGCACATAATACAAGGGACTCAAACAGGAGGCGATCTTTCATTTTGGTTCCCTTGGCAGAGGCCACCATGAATATCGTTGTGTATAAGGCCATGGAAGGAGCAGATGAAGGCAAAGGCCTCCCTCAAGGTTAGGGCTAGTACCAACCAGCTATTATGGTTTCCTTCCCATGCACCCCACATAACACACCACAGAAATATCATACATGTACAATTAGTAATTTGCAATGCCAGCTCTATTTGGAGCCAGCGTTCGAACATTTGTTCCTTTTCTGTCTTTGCAAGTCTGGACAAGCAGCTTGCTGGCAGTGATGTGGCCCAGGTCAAAACGGAACCTCTCTGTACCCTGTGACCCTCACACCAATGCTTGCAAACACAAGTGCAACTAGATCCAACCTAGAGGGCGCGGTTAACAAGCTTGAGGAGGTAGCATTAAAAAAAGAAAGATTTGCATTTGTATATCGCCTTTCTTGACATCAGGACGTCCCAAAGCACTTTACAGCCAATGAAGCACTTTTCAATTGTTGTCAATGTTGTAATGTAGGAAACGTGGCAGCCAATTTTCACACAGCAAGATCCCACAACCAACAATGTGATAATGACCAGATAATCTGTTTTAGTGATGTTGGTTGAGGGATAAATATTGACCAGGACACCAGAGATAACTCTCCTAATCTTCTTCAAAATAGTGCCATGGGATCTTTTACCTCCACCTGAGTGGGCAGATGGGGACTCAGTTCAACATTTCATTTGCGTGATGGCATCTCCAACAGTGCAGCACTCCCTCAGTACTGCCCCAAGTGAGTCACAGGTTAGGAGGACAAACATAGGAACATAGGAACAGGAGTAGGCCATTCAGCCCCTCGAGCCTGTTCCGCCATTCAATGAGAACATGGCTGATCTGCGACCTAACTCCATATACCCGCCTTTGGCCCATATCCCTTCATACCATTGGTTAACAAAAAGCTATCATTCCCCAATTTAAAATTAGCAATTGATCTAGTATCAATTGCTGTTTGTGGAAGAGAGTTCCCTTTGTGTGTAGAAGTGTTTATTAATTTCACTGACTCTAATTTTCAGACTATGCCCCCTAGTCCTACACGCCCCAACCAGCGAAAATAGTTTCTCTCTATCTACCCTATCTGTTCCCCTTAACATCCTGAAAACTTCGATCAGATAAGCCATTAACCTGCTAAATTCTAGGGAATTCAATCCTAATTTGTGTAATCCCGCCTTGTAACTTAACCTTTGAAGTCCGGGTATCAAAGTGGCAGAGGCAAAGAAGAAGCAGGACCTGAAAGGCATTTATTTTGGAAAATGCAGCAATGCAGTGATATTGGTAGCTATGTTATTGTTCAGTAGGAAAGCAGACAACATTGCTGACCATGCTGCCTGATGCATCAATCATCTGTTTGATATATAGTTGGGCCACATAATAGCTGGCACTACGGTAGCCTAGAAGGAGGTAGAGGCAGACAAAATAAGGCAGGAGGGGGCCCTCAGTGTCTTTCTTACAGTGCATAGTTACAGGTATCCTTCCAACTGATAGCAAATCCCCATGACAAGCTCTCTGTTGAACTGGAACCTGCAGAGCCAGTTGCCTTTGATCATTGCCAGAAAGTTGTGATAGGACCTGTATATATGGTTGAAGGCAACAACAACCACTTGCATTTATATAGTGCCTTTAACATTGTAAAACGCCCAAGGCACTTCAAGGGAGCATTGTCAGGCAAAATTTGACCCCGAGCTAAAGAAGGAGCTATTAGGACGCGCGACCAAAATCTTTATCAAAGGGGTAGATTTTAAACAGCATCTTCAAGGAGGAGAGAGAGGAAGAGAGGTGGAGAGGTTTAAGGAGGGAATTCCAGAGTTAATGCCTAGGCAGCTGAAGATACGGCCACTAATGGTGGTGCGAAGGAAGTCGGAGATGTTCAAGAGGCCAGAATTAGAGGAACGCAAAGCTCTCGGAGGGTTAGTCGGGCTGGAGGAGGGTACAGAGATAGGGAAGGGAGAGGCCATGGAGGTGAGTAATGGAGAGTGAGCACAGTTTCACTCTGGTATTTACTGATTGCTCAGCCATGCCTTCATTCACCTTGTGCCACCTCAGCCAAGTAGCTGTGTTACATCAAAATCAACCCCATCATTCTTTTCAATTTGACTTGCCCACTACCATGGGACTCTGTAACTTACACTGAGATGCCTTGTCATCCCCTGAGCTTCTGTGATAGTTTGAGCTACTTTTTTGAAGCTTTTCTTAAACATAAGAGTGTACCAGAAAGTGGGGTCGGAATAGGGAAAAATGGTAAAAAGACAAAAATAAAAGCTCTTTATCTGAATGCACGCAGCATTCGTAATAAGATAGATGAGTTGATGGCACAAATAGAAATAAATTCGTATGATCTGATAGCCATTATAGAGACATGGTTACAAAGTGAGGGGTATATTCAGGGGTATTTAACATTTCAGAAGGATAGGCAGAAAGGAAAAGAAGGTGGGGTAGCTCTGTTAGTAAATGATGAAATCAATGCAGTAGTGAGAAATGATATTGGCTCAGAAGATCATGATGTAGAATCTGTTTAGGTGGAGATAAGAAATAATAAGGGAAAGAAGTCACTAGTGGGAGTGGCCCCCAAACAGTAGCCACACTGTAGGACAGAGTATAAATCAAGAAATAACAGAGGCTTGTAAGAAAGGTACTGCAATAATCCTGGGTGATTTTAATCTTCATACAGATTGGACAAATCAAATTGGCAAAGGGAGTCTAGAGGAAGAGTTCATAGAGTGTATTCAGGATGGTTTCTTAGAACAATATGTTGTGGAACCAATCAGGGAGCAGGCTATTTTAGATCTGGTAATGTGTAATGAGACAGGATTAATGAATGATCTCACAGTAAAGAATTCTCCAAGGAAATGTGATCATAGTATATTAGCATTTCAAATTCAGTCTGAGGGTGAGAAACTTGGGTCTCAAACTAGTGTCCTGAAGTTAAATAAAAGCAATTACAAAGATATGAAGACAGAGTTGGCTAAAGTAGGCTGGAAAAATAGATTAAAGGGTAAGATGGTAGATAAGCAGTTGCAGATATTTAAGGAGATGTTTCATATCTCTCAGCAGATATATTCCAGTGAGAAAGAAAGGCTCTAAGAGAAGGATGAACCAACCGTGATTAACTGAGGAAGTTAAGGATCGTATCAAATTGATAACAAAGGCAAGTGTTGCGAATATTAGTGGTAGGCCAGAGGATTGGGAAATTTTTAGAAACCAGCAAAGGATGACTAAAAAAAAAGAGAGAGAAGATAGATTATGAGAGTAAACTAGCAAGAAATACAAAAACAGACAGTAAGTGCTTCTACAGGTATATACAAAGGAAGAGAGTAGCTAAAGTAAATGTTGGTCCCTTAGAGGATAAGACTGCGGAATTAATAATGGGAAACAGGGAAATGGCAGAGACTTTGAACAAATATTTTGTATTGGTCTTCACGGTAGAAGAAACTAAACACATCCCAATAATAGATAATCAAGGGGCTATAGGGAGGGGAAACTTAAAACAATTATTATCATTAGAGAAAAAGTATTCGGCAAACTAATGGGACTAAAGGTGGACAAGTCTCCTGGACCTGATGGCCTGCATTCTAGGATCTTAAAAGAAGTGGCTGCAGAGATTGGTTGTAATCTACCAAAATTCCCTGGATTCTGGAGAGGTCCCAGCAGATTGGAAAATCGCAAATGTATTGCCCCTATTTAAGAAAGGAGGGAGACAGAAAGCAGGAGACTTTAGACCTGTTAGTCTAACATCTGTCATTTGGAAAATGCTGGAGCCCATTATTAAGGAAGTAGCAGCAGGACATTTAGAAAATCATAATACAGTCAAGCAGAGTCAGCATGGTTTTATGAAAGGGAAATCATGTTTGACAAATTTGCTAGAGTTCTTTGAGGATGTAATGAGCAGAGTCGATAAAGGGGAACCAGTAGATGTAGTGTATTTGGATTTTCAGAAAGCATTCGACAAAGTGCCACATAAAAGGTTACTGCACAAGATAAGAGCTCACCGGATTGGGGTAATATATTAGCATGGATAGAGGTTTGGCTAACTAACAGAAAACAGAGTTGAGATAAATGGGTAATTTTCAGGTTGGCAAACTGTAACTAGTGGGGTGCCACAGGAATCAGTGCTGGGGCCTCAACTATTTATAATCTATATTAATGACTTGGGTGAAGGGACTGAGTGTAATGTAACCAACTTTGCTGATGATACAAAGATTGAAAGATTTCTAAATCTCTGCCATTAAATTGACAGCAAGACTGATTCATTTAAAACAATTTGGAATAGTTTATTAAACACACGCACGCACATCTATCAGCAGTCGTCAGCTATCCTACGGATCGACTTAGTTTCAACAGAGATACAATGATGTTGCAATAAAAACGGTATACTTTACTTCCCTCTGGCAAAGCACACGGCCTGCTTCTTTGTCTGTAGAGGGAGGTCCTGCTTTTGCCATGTGCTAAGGAGAAGAGAGAGAGCAATCTTTGGCTTGAGTTTTTGTACCGCTTAAAGCCATTGTATCTCAGGAAGCCTCAGGATTGGATCTTGGTTCCAGGGTCATTCCTGATTGGCTTCTCCTCATACATGTGTCTGTCTGGAGGGCCGGGGCCATTCCTTGACTAGGTTAATGCTTTCCAATTAACACCTTTGTTCCTTTAAGCTCTGTCCAGCCAAATTGGAAGTCTGTAAGCTTCCATTTTGTTTCAACACTGCAGCCTTTCCATATAATCGACATTTTTAACATTTATACATACACAGAATCAATTTTATCATTAATAAACATTTTTATTCTTACAAAAGATAGGTGAAAAAACAAGTTATGAAGTGGACAAAGGAATATAGATAGGTTAAGTGAGTGTGCAAAAATTTGGCAGATGGAGTATAATGTGGAAAAATGTGAGGTTATCCACATTGGTAGGAAAAAATAAAAAAGCAAATTATTATTTAAATCGAGTACAAAAGTAGGGAAGTCTTGCTACAACTGTACAAGGCATTGGTGAGACTACACCTGGAGTACTGCGTACAGTTTTGGTCTCCTTATTTAAGGAGGGATATACTTGCATTGGTGGCAGTTCAGAGAAGGTTCACTAGATTGATTCCTGAGATGAAGGGATTGACTTATGAAGAAAGGTTGAGCAGATTGGGCCTATATTTATTGGAGTTCAGAAGAATGAGAGGTGATTTTATTGAAATGTGTAAGATTCTAAGGGGGCTTGACAAGGTAGATGCAAAGAGGATGTTTCTCCTTATGGGGGAATCTGGAACTAGGGGCCATCATTTCAGAATAAGGGATCACCCATTTAAAACAGAGATGAGGAGGTGGGGTGGCATTGCTGGTTAAAGAGGAAATTAGTGCAATAGTAAGGAAGGACATTAGCTTGGATGATGTGGAATCGGTGCGGAATACCAAAGGGCAGAAAACGCTAGTGGGAGTTGTATACAGACCACCAAACAGTAGTAGTGAGGTTGGGGACAGCATCAAACAAGAAATTAGGGATGCGTGCAATAAAGTTATCATGGGCGACTTTAATCTACATATTGATTGGGCTAACCAAAATGGTAGCAATGCGGTGGAAGAGGATTTCCTGGAGTGTATTAGGGATGGTTTTCTAGACCAATATGTCAAGGAACCAACTAGAGGGCTGGCCATCCTAGACTGGGTGATGTGTAATGAGAAAGGGCTAATTAGCAATCTTGTTGTGCGAGGCCCCTTGGGGAAGAGTGACCATAATATGGTAGAATTCTTTATTAAGATGGAGAGCGACACAGTTAATTCAGAGACTAGCGTCCTGAACTTAAGGAAAGATAACTTCGATGGTATGAGATGTGCATTGGCTAGAATAGACTGGCGAGTGACAATTAAAGGGTTGACGGTGGATAGGCAATGGCAAACATTTAAAGATCACATGAATGAACTTCAACAATTGTACATCCCTGTCTGGAGTAAAAATAAAATGGGGAAGGTGGCTCAACCGTGGTTAACAAGGAAAATTAAGGATAGTGTTAAATCCAAGGAAGAGGCATATAAATTGGCCAGAGAAAGCAGCAAACCTGAGGACTGGGAGAATTTTATAATACAGCAGAGGAGGACAAAAGGTTTAATTAGGAGGGGGAAAATAGAGTATGAAAGGAAGCTTGCTGGGAACATAAAAACTGACTGCAAAAACTTCTATAAATATGTGAAGAGAAAAAGATTAGTGAAAACAAACGTAGGTCCCTTGCAGTCAGAGTCAGGTGAATTTATAGTGGGGAACAAAGAAATGGCGGACCAGTTAAACAAATACTTTGGTTCTCTCTTCACGAAGGAAGACACAAATACCTTCCAGAAATACTAAGGGACCGAGGGAGAAAGAGGAACTGAAGGAAATCCTTATTAGTCGGGAAATTGTGTTCGGGAAATTGATGGGATTGAAGGCCGATAAATCCCTGGCGCCTGATGGTCTGCATCCCAGAGTACTTAAGGAAGTAGCCCTAGAAATAGTGGATGCATTGGTGATCATTTTCCAACAGCTATCAACTCTGGCTCAGTTCTTATGGACTGGAGGGTAGCGAATGTAACACCACTTTTTAAGAAAGGAGAGAGAGAGAAAATGGGTAATTATAGATGGTTAGCCTGACATCAGTAGCGGGGAAAATGTTGGAATCAATTATAGTGACTGGATTGTTCCAAGTCAGCGTGGATTTATGAAAGGGAAATCTTGCTTGACAAATCTTCTAGAATTTTTTGAGGATGTAACTGCTGGAGTGGACAAGGGAGAACCAGTAGATGTGGTGTATTTGGACTTTCAAAAGGCTTTTGACAAGGTCCCACACAAGAGATTAGTGTGCAAAATTAAAGCACGTGGTATTGAGGGTAGTGTACAGACGTGGATAGCGAACTGGTTGGCAGACAGGAAGCAGAGAGTCAGGATAAACGGGTCCTTTTCAGAATGGCAGGCAGTGACTAGTGGGGTGCCACAGGGCTCAGTGCTGGAACCCCAGCTATTTACAATGTACATTAATGATTTGAATGAGGGAATTGTGTGTAATATCTCCAAGTTTGCAGATGACATGAAGCTGGGTGGCAGTGTGAGCTGTGAGGAGGATGCGAAAAGGCTGCAGGGTGACTTAGACAGGTTAGGTGAGTGGGCAAATGCGTGGCAGATGCAGTATAATGTGGATAAATGTGAGGTTATCCACTTTGGGGGCAAAAACACGAAGGCAGAATATTATCTGAATGGCGGCAGATTAGGAAAAGGAGAGGTGCAACGAGATCTGGGTGTCATGGTACATCAGTCATTGAAAGTTGGCATGCAGGTACAGCAGGCGGTGAAGGTGGCAAATGGTATGTTGGCCTTCATAGTAGAGGATTTGAGTATAGGAGCAGGGAGGTCTTACTGCAGTTGTACAGGGCCTTAGTGAGGCCTCACCTGGAATATTGTGTTCAGTTTTGGTCTCCTAATCTGAGGAAGGACGTTCTTTCTATTGAGGGAGTGCAGCGAAGGTTCACCAGACTGATTCCAGGGATGGCAGGACTGACATATGAGGAGAGACTGGATCGACTGGGCCTGTATTCATTGGAGTTTAGAAGGATGAGAGGGGATCTCATTGAAACATATAAAATTCTGAAGGGACTGGACAGGTTAGATGCAGGAAGAATGTTCCCGATGTTGGGGAAGTCCAGAACCAGGGGACATAATCTAAGGATAAGGGGTAAGCCATTTAGGACTGAGATGAGGAGAAACTTCTTCACTCAGAGAGTTGTTAACCTGTGGAATTCCCTACCGCAGAGAGTTTTTGATGCCAGTTCATTGGATATATTCAAGAGGGAGTTAGATATGGCCCTTATGGCTAAAGGGATCAAGGGGTATGGAGAGAAAGCGGGAATGGGGTATTGATCAGCCATGATCAGCCATGATCTTATTGAATGGTGGTGCAGGCTCGAAGGGCCGAATGGTCTACTCCTGCACCTATTTTCTATGTTTCTTCTCTCAGAGCGTCTTGAATCTTTGGAATTCTCTCCCCCAGAGAGCAATGGAGGCTGGGTTATTGAATAAGGTGGAAATAGACAGATTTTTGAACGATAGGGTTATGGGGAGCTGGCAGAGACATGGAGTTGAGGTCAAGAACAAATCAGCCATGATCTTATTGAATGGTGAGACAGACTGGAGGAGCCAAATGGCCTTCTCCTGCTCTTATTTCTTATGTTCTTTTGATCTTATGTTTATTCTGTAGATCTTATAAAAGCTTCAATTACAGTTGGTTTTCCAGTAAATTATCAGACAACATTCGAGTTTTTCTAGTCCCAGATAAACATTACCTATTGTTACGCAAAAAAATCTCCAATTTTCTTTTTACACAATTCATAAATGTACCATAAAAGTAATAACAAACACCAGTGCTAAAAACAGACTGCAAAAATAGATAGTTTAAAATATGGCTAAAAAGCCTCTGTCGCTTTTAGAACACCATTGGACATTCTGTTTTCCTTAGGCGCAGTTCAGCTGAGCCAAAGAAGCACAATCCCATCGTAGGCAGATGGGAATGTTTAAATTTAAAGCTTTGTAACTGTAATATTTCAATGACATGCTTGCAACTTTGCTAACAGGACCCTGATGAATTTCTGTTTGTACCACTGTTCAAAGTTTCCAAAAAATATTTTGAGAATAAAATACAAAGTGATCACAAATCTGAGTGTGCATGTTTTCAATTAATACACAAACAAGAGTCAGGAACAAAAGTATGAGATATTCAGCTCTTGTTGGAGTCAAAATTGGACAAAAGCCCCGTAGATAATTGATTGTAGTCACTACATGTTATTGTGAACCCACCTCCTTCATTCACTTGCGAATCTGTTCTACATGTTAAAGCATGGTTTTATTGAGAAGAGATTCCCTTTGATCAGGATTGATCAACTGCTGTCCCTCTGAAACAGCGAAGACCCCTAAATGTGACTCTAATGTTAATCTGCCTTTGGAATTGTGTCTGAAGGAAATCTGCCCAAAAGTTTAGCTCTGACATATCCACCCAACACTGAAAAGTTAAAGTGAGTCAGGCCGGTTCGCTGAATGAGACATTTTGACAAATTGACAATTTACTTTGACATGTGAGGGGAAGAGTCACAGGGCATTGATATCCAAAAATTACCAATGTGGGGTTGAATGACACCATTGCCTCAGTACCTTAATATTTCCAAGACTGTCTTGGCGTGATGTACGCCTGCATAAAGTGGAAGAGAATTAAGGACATGAATACAGAAAGAAGAGAGTCAGCTCATCTTCATTGGGTGTTATTTCAGGATCTGATCGGACTATCATTTTTGTATCACAAACCCACATCCCTCTACTAATTATTCAATCTGAAATTCTGCTCTGGATGTTTAGGTGTAAGTTCTGTTTTGTCAGTGTTGACTGTGCTTAGCCACAGTCTAGTCTGCAACAACAGCAACAACTTGTGGTTATATAGTGCCTTTAACATAATAAAACATCCCAAGGCGCTTCACAGGAGCATTATCAAACAAAATTTGAAACCGAGCCACATAAGGAGACATTAGGACAGGTGACCAAAAGCTTGGCCAAAGAAATAGGTTTTTAGGAGCATTTTACAGGAGGAGAGATAGGTAGAGAGGTGGTGAGGTATAGGGAGGGAATTCCAGAGTTAAGGACTAGGCAGCTGAAGACATGGGCGTCAATGGTGGATTGATAAAAATCGGGGACATGCCAAGAGATCAGAACTGGAGAGCACAGACGTCTCAAGGGGTTGTAGGGCTAGGGAAGGTTACAGAGATAGGGAGGGGCGAAGCCATAGAGGGATTTGAAAACGAGAAGAATTTTAAAATCAAGGCTTTACTGGACCGGGTGCCAATTTAGGTCAGCGAGCACAGGGGTGATGGATGAGCGGGATTCAGTGCGTGTTAGGATGCAGGTAGCAGAGCTTTGGATGAGCTCATGTTTACGGAGGATGTAAGTTGAGTGGAAACCATTGGAATTGTCGAATGAAGGCACGGATCAGGGTCTCAGCAGCAGATGAGCTGAAGCAAGGATGGAGACGGGCGATGTTACAGAGGGGGCCTTGGTGATGGAGACGATATGGGGTCGGAAGCTTAGCTCAGGATTAAATGGGGTGCTAAGGCTGTGGGTGGTCTGGTTCAGCCTGAGTCAGTGCCCAGGGTGAGGGATGGAGTCAGTGCCTAGGGAATGGAGTTTGTGGCAGAGACTGAAGACAATGTCTTTCCAGTGCAAGTGTTGTGCACTCAGCTTCTTAATGCCCAGAAGAATATATAAATTAGGGCTCGGCCCCAGAATGCGACAGAAACACCTGAATACCTCTCCAGACATTCACTGCATGAGTTTCTGTCCCTCATGTTTGGTCTTTGATGTTAAAATGGCCTGATTACAATCTCATGTTTGGCCTTGCTTCTCTTTGATTTTATTTAATAAACTTGATTTGTGGTTTATAACCCAAGTTATATGACCTGTCAAAATTGGAGAGATCAGCATCGTAGAGTTGTAGTTTGTATTATTTGATATTGTTCATAGGTAAACGGATTAATTATTCGCCCTATGGCCCACTATGCCAGATTATTTTGCCTATAAGGTTGTAGGAAGTGTAGACTTGCTTGTGGAAGCAGTTCTTTGCACTGGGCTCGAGAGTAACTATCCGCTGTGCATCTGAATCATTAACAACTGACGGCAACTGAAGTGGGGTCACATTTCCATCTCAGATCAAAGCAGGACATTCAAATTTGAAATCTGCAGTAAAATGCTAGAAGCAAGCGGAAGTATTGAAAAATTAATCCGAGGGGTATGAAGGATATGGATCATCATCTTGAGTTAGCGCATTTGCTTGCGGAGGAAAAAAGCAAAGAACCAATTAGAGGTGTTTAGGCTGGGATCGAAGAGGATAAAGCATGGCATATCATGAGGAGGAGGGAAAGACTTGCATTTATATAACGCAGTTCACAAGGTCAGGACAGCCCAAAGCCCTTTACGTCAATGAAGTACTTTTGAAGTTAAGTCACTGTTGTAATAGAGGAGGAGGCAGTTTCCAGGAGGAACAAACTGGACAAGGCAACAGAATAGCTCAAACGCGAGGAGGAAAAGGAGCACCATTAACAGTATGTGGTGCCGCTACATAAGTCTGAGAAAGCAGAAGCATCACGGACCTGCCCTCGAAATGGCAGCGATTGGCTTACTGACCATCTGTCTGGTAAGTGATGGTCCAGTTGATCCATTCTATGGAGAATAACTTCACTAAATTTAATCTCATACCAAATTCTAAAGAAAGAGACAATACAGATAGACCTTCAAAGGCTTTTGAATATGAACCACATATTAGGACAATGGCATTTTGGTAGAAAGACTAATCACTGGAAGTAAAGCACCGACTGAGTTTTCATGTGGACCCGATGGACAGCGAAGATTATGGAAATGTGCAATTCTCACTGCTTGTCACTGAACATGTGACGCAAGTTAAAAAGTTAGGAAAACCTCAGAGTAGTACTGACCTAGAAATGAGAAGGTAGGAACTGTGGAAGAGCAGTGGGACTCCACCACCAGAGGAAATAGTTCCTCTCTATCTACCTGTTCAAATCCTTTAATCATATTAAACACTTTCATTGGATCACCCCTTGATCTTCTATGCTTAAGGAAACACAAGCCCTTTCAATGCAAGCCATTCTCATAATTTAGCCCGGTATCATACTGGTGAATCCGTGCCGCACCCTCTCCAAATCCAATATATCGGCCCAGATTGTGCTGCCAAAATACCAGTGCGTTAAATGACACACGCCATTATTAACAACAGCAATTTGTGGCGAGCAAGAGGTACCCCTGAATTGCACAGCGGCACAAGTTGCTGGACGATTTACGCCGCTCCACCGTTAGCCTCGCGAAAACGACAGCTCGCCCTCAACCTCCCCGTGTGTTTCAAGAAATTGATGCATTTGCATATTAATTACCCATTAACCTCATTGCAGAAAGTCAGGGCTTAACAGCGTAAGTACCTTTGTAATGAGGAGAGTTATGTTCCTGCAATGGCACTCAATCTTTCCAACCCAGAAAGACAACAGTTAATACTGTGCAGTCTCACTCCTACAGGTGGTAAATAGTTCTGAAAAGATTTTTTTAAATTATATTTTTGTTATTACTTTTATTTGTTGTCTCCTTTTTCTCCCTCTTTTAATCCAAACTTTCTTTCCCTTCTTTATTTCTCTTTCTGTACCTGATTTGACTCGAATTCACCGTATTCCCTTCTCCGTGGTTCCTCTGTTTCTTTCTCAATTCTTAAATCTTATTGGTTAAGTAGGTAGACTGTTGTCTCTCATCGTTCACCAAGGTCTCAGATGCACTTGTCATGTCTTCAACTATCATTGTAACCCATGTATAAGCTGACCTAAGTTGTACACCTTGAGAACATTGACCACAAGGGGGTAAACTTGTGGGAGACACTCCTAACCTGGACTTTCAGGTATAAAAGGGGAAGCTCCACCCACCTTCATCACTTGAGGTCTTGGTAATAAAGGTAACTGGTCACAGAGTGACATTCTCTCAAGTATGGGCCTCGTGTGCATTTATACTGTATAGTAAGGACATACCATTGGCGACGAGAAACTGGGATTTAAACCACGCGAGCATGGCCACTAGCAGCACAGAAGAGAGGTACTGTGTTGGTGATGATTGGTACGACTTTATTGAGAGACTACAACAAAGTTTTGTCACTAAGGAATGGTTGGGCAGGACTCGCCCGACAAACGCAGGGCTCATCTCCTGACGGTTTGTGGATCCAGAACATACTCCCTGATGAAGGACCTTCTAGCGCCAGAGAAGCCGGCGGACAAGACGTTCGAAGAGCTCAGTAAGTTGATCGGGAAACACCTTAAACCGGCGAGCAGCATGCACATGGCGAGACACCGGTTTTACACGCACCGGCGACAAGAAGCGCAAAGCGTTCCTGACTTCGTGGCAGATCTCCGGCGACTGGCGAGCCTATGTAAGTTCCCAGATGCATGCAGAGCGGAGATGCTGCTAGACTTTTTTATTGAGGACATCGGGCACGCTCGGGTTTTCAGGAAACTGATTGAGACCAAAGACTTGACCTTGGAAATGGCGGCTCTGATAGCCCAGACATTTATCTCAGGGGAGGAAGAGACCAGAATGATGAATGACAACTGCGGCAAATGACCAGGGAGTCAACATTGTTAACGCGGCACACAGTTCCCCAGGGCAGACAAGGGCAATCGGACATGCCCCAGCATGTAGTCGAACCCAAAGGGGGAATTCAACAGAGACAATGGCGAGCTGAATGGCGATTCATGCCATTGCAATGGACAATGCGGCCAGTAATGGGGCCATCAACACTTGTTAATGGTGCGCTTAAGGACAGTTACAAAGACAGTCAGAGACGATTGACTGGTAATGGACCTTTTGTTTCCAACAATGGGGCCTCCAGCTCATGCTGGAGGTGTGGAAGCAAACACCCAGCCAGAGCTTGCAGGTATCAGCAATATACCTGCAGAAACTGCAACGTCAGCGGTCACTTGGCGCGTATGTGCAGGAAGCCTGCAGCCAGGTTGATGTACAAGGAGGACGGGCCCAATGTAAGCTCTACGAGGCCAAATGAACACTGGGGGAAATCGCTGGAAGCTGAAGTTCAGCGAGTTCATGTGGAGCACGTATACAGTTCATATACCAGGACGCCACCAATAATGATGAAAGTGTTCTCAATGGCATCCCAGTATTAATGGAGCTAGACACGGGGGCCAGCCAGTCTCTGATGGGTATCAAACAGTTCGAAAGGTTGTGGGCGTCCAAGGCCAGGAGGCCAAAATTATTGCCGATTGACGCACAGCTACGGACATATACAAAGGAGATCATTCCAGTGCTAGGCAGCGCCACGGTAGTCGTGACCCACAAAGATTCGGAGAACAGGTTGCCACTCTGGATTGTCCCGGGGGACGGTCCCGCACTACTGGGGAGGAGTTGGCTTGCTGTCATGAACTGGAAATGGGACGATGTCAATGCAATTTCTTCTGTGGAGCGAGTATCATGTTCACAAATTTGACTCATTATTTCAACCCAGCATCGGCACTTTCATGGGGGCCAAGGTAGTGATTCACATAAACCCGGACGCCAGGCCAGTACACCACAAAGCCAGAGCGGTGCCGTACGTGATGCGGGAAAAGATAGTATGCGAATTGGACCGCCTGCTGTGGGAAGGCATCATCTCGCCAGTCGAATTCAGTGACTGGGCGAGCCTGATCATGCCGGTGTTCAAGGCGGATGGGTCGGTCAGGATCTGTGGCGATTACAAGGCCACCATCAATCGGGTGTCACTCCAAGACCAGTACCCGCTACCGAGAGCGGAGGATCTCTTTGCGATGCTATCCGGTGGCAAACTTTTTTCAAAATTGGACTTGACCTCAGCTTACATGACCCAGGAGCTGGCGAGTGAGTCGAAGAAGTTGACCACCATCACGACACACAATGGGTTGTTTGAGTACAACAGATGTCCATTCGGGATTCGTTCGGCCGCCGCGATCTTTCAGCGAAATATGGAAAGCCTCCAAGTCGATTCCAAGGAAGGTGGTTTTTCAAGAGGACATCCTCATCACGGGTCGCGATACTGAAGAACACCTCCGCAACCTGGAGGAGGTGCTACGCAGACTGGACCAGGTAGGGCTGCGACTGAAAAAGGCGAAGTGCGTCTTCTTAGATCCAGAGGTAGAATTCCTGGGGATGAGGGTAGCAGCAGATGGGGTCAGACCCACTGCGTCCAAAACGGAAGCGATCCAGAGAGCACCCAGACCCTGTAACACGACGGAGCTGCGTTCGTTCCTGGGACTCCTGAACTATTTTGGTAACTTTCTTCCCAAATTGAGCACGCTGTCAGAGCCGCTACACATGCTCCTATGCAAAGGTCGCGATTGGGTCTGGGGGGACAGCCAGGAAAGGGCTTTTGATAGAGCACGCAACTTGTTATGCTCCAACAAACTGTTAACGTTCTATGACCCGTGTAAGAAACTTGTTCTAACGTGCGATGCGTCGTCCTATGGGGTCGGGTGTGTGTTGCAGCATGTGAATGCCAATGGTCAGTTATAGCCGGTAGCTTATGCCTCCAGAAGTCTGTCCCAGGCAGAATGGGGCTACAGGATGGTAGCAAAGGAAGTGCTTGCATGTGTATAGGCAGTAAAAAAAATGCACCAGTACCTGTTTGGCAGGAAATTTGAGCTGGAGACAGATCACAAAACCCCTACCGTCCCTTTTGGCCAACAACAAGGCCATAAATGCGAATGCATCGGCCCGCATACAGAGGTGGGCACTTACATTAGCCGCCTATGACTAAACAATTCGGCACAGACCAGGCACTGAAAACTGCGCCGATGCACTCAGCAGGCTCGTACCAGCCACCACTGAGGGGGCAACTGAGCATGCTGCTGAGATGGTCATGGCTATTGAAGCTTTCGAAAGAGAAGGCTAACCTGTGGCAGCCTATCAGATTAAAGTCTGGACAAATAAAGACCCGCTACTGTCTTTAGTTAAGAAATGTGTTCTGAATGGGGACTGGGCAGCCACGTACGGGGCATGCCCTGAGGAATTTAAACCGTTTCATAGGCGCAAGGATGAACTCTCAATTCAGGCCGATTGTCTACAGTGGGGAAATCGAGTAGTCATACCCCAGAGGGGCAGAGAGGTGTTTATCAGAGAACTCCACAATGAGCACCCGGGCATTGTCATGATGAAGGCGATTGCCAGGTCACACATTTGGTGGCCAGGGATAGATGCAGACCTGGAACTTTGTGTTCGCAGGTGCAACATGTGTGCTCAGCTGGGCAATGCACCCAGGGAAGCCCCCCTTAGCCCCTGGTCCTGGCCTGCCAAGCCATGGTCATGCATCCATGTGCAGGTCCTTTCATGGGAAAAATGTTTTTGGTTGTAGTAGATGACTACTCCAAATGGATTGAGTGTGCCATTTTAATTTCAAGCACATCCTCTGACACGGTAGAAAGTCTACGGGCAATGTTCGCCGCCCATGGTCTTGGTCAGCGACAATGGCCCGTGCTTGACAAGCACTGAATTTCGGGACTTCATGGCAGGCAATGGAATCAACCATGTCAGAACGGCACCGTTTAAGCCGGCCTCAAATGGCCAGGCGGAATTAGCAGTGCAGATAATCAAACAGGAGATGCTCAGAATCCAAGGGGGTTCCCTACAAAGCCGCTTATCATGCCTCCTGTTGGCCGATAGATCCCGACCACACTCGCTCACAGGGGTTCCACCCGCAGAGCTGCTAATGAAAAGGACGCTCAAAACCAGGTTATTCCTTATACACCCTACTATGAAAGAAATTGTTGAGAGCAGGCGTCAGTCACAATGTGACTACCATGACAGGAATGCGAGGGCGTGATGTATTGATGTCAATGACCCTGCAGGGCCCAAATGGCTTGCAGGCACTGTGATTGCCAAAGGGGAGAATAGGGTTTTGGTAGTTAAACTTACCAATGGACAAATCTGCCGCAAACACGTGGATCAAACTAAAAGGAGGTTTAGCAACCCCATAGAAGAAGCAGAGGAAGAACACGACGTAGAGTTTACTCCACCACAGGTGACCGAACACCGGAACCAAGTGGAGGAGAGCCCAGTCACTGTGGGCAGTCCGGACAGGCCTGAGGCACTGCAAGCAGCAGACACTCATGCCAGCGCCCAACAACTGGAGCCCCAACCCAGGCGCTCTACAAGGGAGCGTAAACCATCAGAGAGACTTAACCTGTGATTCCAATAAGACTTTGGGGGGAGGTGATGTCATGTGTTCAACCAGCATTGTAACCCATGTATAAGCTGACCTAAGTTGTACACCTTGAGAACATTGACCACAAGGGGGTGAACTTTTGGGAGACACTCCTAACCTGGACTTTCAGGTATAAAAGGGGAAGCTCCACCCACCTTCATCACTTGAGGTCTTAGTACTAAAGGTAACTGGTCACAGAGTGACCTTCTCTCGAGTATGGGCCTCTTGTGCATTTATACTGTATAGTAAGGACATATCAGCCCTGTTGCCCTTTTTGAGCAGAAGGGTGAGGGAAATTATCTAACAATTGGGACAAGCCGCAAGGTGCCCTGTCCAGCAAAATCTGGGCCTTTCTTCCTGGGGTGCGGTGCCGAGAACTGAACGCAGTACTCCAGATGCGGTCTAACCAGAGCTTTATACAAATATAACCTCCACCCCCTTGTATGCCAGTCCCCTTGAGATGAAGGCTAACATTCCATTAGCCTTTCTAATTATTTTTTGTCCCTGTCCACTAGCTTTTAGTGATTTCTGTACATTGACCCACAAATCCCACTGCTCCTCCACAGGTACTAGCTTCTTACTGTTATGTATGCAATAAAGGTGTGTGCTGCTCAGTGGCCTCCAACAATGACGCCATCTGGTGGCTACAAACAGAATATACATACATGACAATACCCCCTCTGAGATCTTATCACAATCTTTCACAGGTTGAGTGGTCCGGTGCTTTGCGCTCCCAGGTTGACCGTCACAATTCGATTCCAGCCTTGGGTGAGTGTGCGGGGTCTGTTGTGGCTGATGGCTGGATGACTGACTTGTTGGGGGTAGCAGTGGCCATGTCACGAATTGCAAGTCCATTTTTATTGAACAGGTCCGTGATGGAAATTCCGGGTTCACTGATGACCCTTGAGTGCTCTAAAGACTGCTGGTCGGTTGGTTGGTCGTCGATGGTTTCTTCGTCTGGCTCGTATGTGTGCCTCAGCTTTGTCTGATCCATGTGTTTCCTGCAAGTTTGCCCATTCTTGAGCTTAATAACGAATATTCTGTTGCCCTACTTGGCCATGACTGTACCAGCGTCCATTTGGGACCCTGACCATAATTCAACACATATACAGGATCATTAACAGAAATCTCGCGTGATACAGTTGCGCGATTGTGGTCCCCTTGTTGACTTTGGCTTCTGTATTCAACATGATTATTTAAATCTGGGTGTACAAGGGATAACTTTGTCTTCAGACCTCTTTTCATCATGAGTTCAGCAGGCAAGACCCCTGTGAGTGTGTGGGGTCTTGTCCTGTAACTCAGCAGTATGCAAGACAAGCAGGTCTGCAGTGACCCTTGCGTTACTCTCCTCATGCTTTGCTTGATAATTTGTACTGCACGTACTGCTTGCCCATTGGACGCAGGCTTGAACGGTGCTGACCTTACATGTTTTATGCCTTAAGTTTCACAAACTCCTGAAACTCCTGACTGGTGAAGCACGACCCATTGTCGCTCACCACTATGTCAGGCAGACCATGTGTCGCGAACATGACATTGAGATTCTCTATGGTTGCCGTGGACATGCTGGATGACATGATTATGCATTCTATCCACTTCGAATAAGCGTCCACCACCACTAAAAACATCTTGCTCAGGAAGGGATCTGCAAAATCTACATGGATCCTGGACCAAGGTTTGGATGGCCACGACCACAAACTCAGCAGCGATTCCGCTGGTGCTTTGCTGAGCTGCATGCAGGTGTTGCACTGATGCACGCATGCTTACAGCTCAGAATCAATTCCTGGCCACCATACATGGGACCTGGCGACGGCCTTCATCATCACTATACCAGGATGTGTGCTGTGTAACTCACACACGAACTTCTCTCTCCCTTTCTTGGGCATTATAACTCGATTGTCCCACAATATACAATCTGCTTGAATAGACAGTTCGTCCTTGCGATGAATATACGGTTTGGCCTCCTCGCACATTTGCTTAAGTATGGCAGACCAATCTCCTTTGAGGATGCAACCCTTTACCACCGATAATATTGGGTCCTGGCTGGTCTTAACTTGTTGAGCCATGACAGGGGTTCCTTCACTCTCAAAAGCATTCATGATTAACATTAAATCTGCCAGTTGTGGCATTTCCACTTCCGGTGTGGACAACGGCAACCGGCTCAAAGCATCGGCACAATTCTCTGTGCCAGGTCTGTGGTGAATGACATAATCATAGGCAGATAATGTCAGTGCCCAACTTTGGATGTGGGATGGAGCATTGGTATTGATACCTTTGCTCTCGGAAACAATGAAATGAACGGCTTGTGATTAGTCTCCAATTCGAACCGCAGACTGAACAGATATTGATGCATCTTTTTAACACCGTACACACACGCTAAAGCTTCTTTTTCTACCATACTGTAGGCTCTCTCTGCTTTAGACAAACTTTTGGATGCATATGCGACAGGTTGAAGCTTCCCCAACTTGTTGGCTTGTTGTAACATGCAACCAATTCCATATGTCGATGCGTCACAGTCCAAAACTAAATGTTTATATGGGTCATAATGTACCAGCAGCTTGTTCGAGCAAAGCAGATTGGTGGCTTTCTCGAAAGCTCTGTTTTGCTATGCACCCCACACCCAGTTGTCACCTTTTCTCAATAGCATGTGCAGTGGTTCTCGTAAGGTGCTCAATTTAGGTAGGAAGTTACCAAAGTAGTTGAGTAGACCCAGGAACATTCTGCAGCTTGAGTACATTCTTGATTGTCTTGGTTTTCATGTCAGTAGGTCTGATGCCATCAGCGGCGATTTTCCTCACGAGGAATTCGACTTCTGGTGCCATGAAGACGCACTTCGAGCGTTTTAGTCTGAGTCCCACTCTGTTTAACCTCGGCCAGGTTGTTCAGATGTTTCTTGGAGTCATGACCGGTGATCAGGATGTCATCTTGGAACACGATGGTTCTGGGAACGGACTTCATTAGACTTTCCATATTCCTCTGGAATATTGCTGCAACCGAGCGAATTCCGAAAGGGCAATTGCAGTAAATAAACAGTCCTTTGTGCGTGTTAATGCACATAAGTCTCTTCAACGTCTCGACCAACTCCTGTTTCATATAGGCCGACATCAAGTCCAGTTTTGTGAACGTCGCAAACAAGTCATTAGTCTTTGGTGATGGGTACTGATCTTGTTTCGAAACCCTGTTGATTGTAGCCTTGTAGTCTCCACAGATTCTGACTGTGCCATCACTTTTCAGCACAGGAACAATGGGGCTGGCCCATTCATTAAATTCAACTGGTGATATGATCTCTTCACGCTGGAGTCTGTCCAATTCAATTTTGACCTTCCAGCTCATCATATACGCACTGCCTGAGCTTTATGATGGACGGGTCTTGCATCTGAGTCCATGTGGATCTGCACCTTGGCTCCCGTGAAGTTGCCAATACCTGGTTCGAACAGCGAGAGGAATTTGCTCAATACTTGGGCACATGTATCTTCCTCCGACGACAACGCCTTTATGTCGTTCCAGTCGCATCTGATTTTCTCCAACCAGCTCCTGCTGAGCAGCACTGGGCCATTGCCTGGAACAATTCACAGCAGTAACTCGTGAACCGCACCGTTATATGACATATTAATTTGTGCACTGCCAATCACCTCTATCAGTTCTTTGGTGTACGTGCGCAGCTTGGCATTAACAGGGCTCAGCCCAGGCCTCGCAGTCTTAGTATCCCACAGCTTATTAAATGCCCTATCCTTCATGGTCGATTGACACGCCCCTGTGTCCAGTTCCATCGATACCGGTATCCTGTTAAACTTCACATTAATCAAAATTGGTTTATTCTTGGTTATGAAGGAGTACAGTCCATACACTTCCTCCTCTAGCATCTTGGATTGCGTATCCGGATCTGCGCTAGTCTGACTCTCATCCTCCACGTGGTGTGTCGCAGCATGCTTACTCATCTGCGGACACTTGCGCTGGAGATGCCCCACTCTCAGACAGCCTGTGCAACTATATTGCTTAAATCGGCACTGCTAGTGCCGATGATTTCCCCCACAATGCCAACAGTTGGATACATTCCCCCGGCGAACTTTGGACAGCCACAGGTTTCGTGAACACAGCCAGATAGGCCCTGCCATGTGCCGCTCTGCCGAACGCTGAATCAATCGTATTTACAGTACTTGCCGAGGTTCGGTTCTTCACCGCCATTTGCTTTAGAATCCTGTCCTTCGTCATGCATGATTGAGCGATCTGGATGACCCTTTTTAAATCCAACCCCTCCACCGCCAGAAGTTTGCGCAGGATCACCTCGTGGTTGATACCGATAACAAAGAAGTCCCGCAGCATGTCTGCCAACACCGTCCCGAACTTGCACGGTTCCGCTAGACGTCTCAGGTTGGCAACAAATTCTGCCGCGCTCTGGCCCTCCGATCGAATGTGTGTATAAAACCTGTATCTCGAGATGATGGCTTGAGGTGCTCCTGTACCAACGTACACAAGTCCTCGTAAGTTTTCTCTGTTGCATCACTAGGCATTCTTTATCAGACTGTAGATCTTTGAATCGCACACAGTGAGGAACACAGCCCGGCGCTGATCTGCATCGTCGACCCCCTTCATTTTGTTGGCCACGAAGTACTGGTTCAAATGGCTCACAAAGTCTGCCCAATCGTCTCCTTCCATGAATCACTCTAAAAATCGAATCGTGCTCATTTTGCAAACAAAGGTTCTTATATTCTCGTCACCAAATGTTATGTATGCAATAAAGGTTCAAACTGAGTACTGTTTAACTGAGCAAGGTACAACCTTGGCTCTGCTTTATTTAGGCCCAAAGTGCCTGACTCTCACAATGGCTGGCCTTTTATACCTGAGCAGCGCCATGTGCGTGCTGTTCAGTGGCCTCCAACAATGACGCCATCTGGTGGCTACAAACAGAATATACATAAATGACACTTACCATTTAGAAAATATTTCTGATCTATCTTTTTTAGATCCAAAGTGAATAACCTCGCACTTCCCCACACTGAACTCCATCTGCCACAGTTCTCTTAATCTATCAATGTCCCTTTGCAATTTTATGCTCCTATCTACAGTACTTAATATGCCACCTAACATAGCCATTTACTCTTCAGATGAGGTAATCGATCCCCTCTTGGACTGTGATGACACAAGACTTCTATGTGGCCCTGCCTTGGGAATTAGCTCCCAGGATGCTGCAGTGTAGTGTAAGAAATATCCCAGCATGCGTCAGTGTGATTCTCTTTCAGTGGAACCATTGGAAGTGTGTCTTTGCTCAGACTACCCACACCGTTTGTTTATATCTTTGTTTTTCCAATTGATTCCAAATCAACTGGTGCATTCATTTTAGAACCTTTCTGAGGTAAGGTAGGTAAAATTCAATTTCGGTGAGGGTACATAAACTGGCGGTAGTGGGTCGGCTGCTCGTTATATACCCCGCTTGATCGTTAGTCCAGGCCTCTGGATTACTAGTTCAGTAACATAACCACTATGCTACTGTACCTGCTGAACTGCTGAACAACTATTCTGGCCATGAAGAACTAATTTTATATTTGTGGAATGTCAAATTTCTCCATTATGATACAAATTACTAGATTTTTAAAATACTTCAAAATACTTGTTTTTTTATTAAGTTTGTTTATGATATTTCAGCTTTTACCTTAACACCATGTGTATGTTTCAATCTTTATTTTCTCTCTGCAAAAAAAGATTTTCAAATGAATGATAAAAGCTGCCTTTTATTTCCTGGTTTGCTGTCTGTGAGAATTCTTCAATGTGATTGGCTGCTTAGACAGCTTGTTGATATCACTGCTGCTCTATGTTGGGGTTCCCTTTTGACAGCGCTGAAATCAAATTAAGGTCGCGAAAGCTAAGATTTTCCTTAAAGAGATCACAAGATCTTTGTGGACAGGTTTCTTCATGGCGATAGCCGTTGCTTTGCCGCTGACTGTACATTCCGGGCCATTAAGATATTTTCATGGATCAAAATTCTAGAAGGATGACATTGAATGGACAAAAGTACTTTCTTTATCTAGATTGATCGTGTGATCTCCAAAGCCTTTTGTTTTGCTTGATGCTCTGCCCTTTTAAACAAATTATGGCTCCCCATCAAAGATTTGCTCATGTCTGCCTAGTTTCCTCTCAGATTGCTCTATTTGTTCAATGTTTGACTGCTCATCCTCGAACTGTCTTTCCATTAACTCAAGGATTCCCAAGTTTCTTCTTTCTATCAATGATTTTGACCACTTACCATTAACTCTTTTCGTGAGGATACCACTCTACATTCATCAACTTCCTTTACGTTACACACCATCCCAGCTCACAACCCTGTCACCGTGCAGTGTAATAGCTGATGTCCTGCATCTTCAATCTTCTCCATGCTCTTCAATTGGACAACAAAAATCCCAGGCCCCAACAATCCATGGTACCATTTATGCCATTGTTGTACCTTGGTGGAGGCTCTTCCATCCAATGATCCTCTCAAGTGCTGACCCCACCATAAATTACAGGGTCAGTTGCACATCATTTGATGTTGCTTGAGTGTAAATCCCGGGGAACACAGGAGTTCTACAACAGGTGAAATTGAAATTTCAGGTGAAGGCCTTTAAAGAGCCGAGATGCCTAAAGATTGCAGTAGCAGGTAAGCAATGCCGCCACCCCTCTCATCCCCAGAACTGCAGACCACTGCTAGATAATCTCCAATGACTTAACGAAGGAAGGGAAGGTGACACAGTTACCATCCTCCCTTTTCTTCTTTGGGCACTAACACACTGTACACCCTCTTAAACTATAAGCTGCACAAGTCATCTTTCACACGGTGTGGTGATTGAGAGGCCACTGCTACTACTACTACTACTACAACTGCAACAGCAACAGCAACAACAACCTATTGTATTTATGTAGCGCCTTTAATGTATAAAACATTTCAAAACTCTTCACAGATGCATAATCACAAGAAACAGATGCCGAGCTAAAGGAGGAGATATCAGGAGTGGCGACCAGAAAGCTGGGTTTTAAGGAGGGTCTTGAATGAGGTGGAGCTGGAATGGCTGAGGGAAAATGCTGGAATATGATAATAACTGTGCTGCCATCTCCCCAACAGCAATTGCTTCAATATGGCGGTACCAGCAGATCAATTACATCAACTGTTCAATGCCACCAGCGAGACATCCCTCAAATGCTAATCTTCACCTAATTCACAATCGATTTACAGCTGAAATGTGCTCATAATGCAAGGCAGGGGACCAAGGGATGGTGGTGGAGTGGGATGGGGTGGGGGCGCGGGGTGGAGCTGATCTCCGATGAGGATCAAGCCACGGAGCTGATGGAGAAGCACTCTGCTCAAGTCATGGGACATTGCGCGGTCAGTGGGACAGTGCAGGCAGCAAGTTATCCCTGCATAATCACTGCGACATCCATGTAAAGCAGCACACAGAAAGAACCTTTCGCCCTTTTCTCTGTCTTTAATACTCAGGGGATCATGCATACGCATTCTTAGCTTGTACCCTCATTTCCTGAAGATCAATCCCAGCAACAGGAGCAGAGGATGAGCAAAAGGAGGAAGATAATGATGACGAGGAGGAGCAGTTGGTCGAAGCCCTTTGTTCCTTCTCTCGGTTCAGCATGCCATTGCCATCTATTGATAGCCAGTGTTTGTCAAGAGCCAATGACCATGTTGCCCTGCTTCAAGTGAATCTTCAGTGTGTCCTTCTAGCGCTTTTGCTGTCCGCCCTGCTTTCTTCTGGCATCCACCATTTCTCCGTAAATCAGCAGCAACTGTGCGCCGTCTCTGGAGCTGAACATTGATGATCATAACCTCAGTGCTTCTGCTGTCAGCATACTCCAGTATACTTCATTGTTGGTTTTGTTGTTCTGCCATCTGATATGTAGTAAGGTGTGACGGTGTCTTTGGTGAAATCTTTCCAGGTGTTGATGTGCTTTCTCTGGAATGTCCATATTTTGGATCCATACAAATGATAGATAAGGACACTGGCCTTGTAACCCTTCAATTTAGTGGCAGCTTTGATACTGTGCTGATTCCAAACACGCTTGGACAGATCACGAAGGCCATGCTTGCTCTTCGAGGATCACTTCCTTACCAATACCTGCATCATCAGTTGAACATGACCACATTCAATCCAGTTTCACCACTTGATGGTCGAATAGATGGATTCCCAGGAACTTGTCGATACATTACTTCAATCTTCTTTAAACTAATAGTAAGCCTGTAGTCGCTAATCTATCCATCATCTGGTGACGGTGCTCTTCGACATGCAAAAATTCTTGTATAATTTGTTTGGAGATTTTAGTCAATGCTCACAGTCTTGGTAGATCAAACAGTTTCCATGGAAATACAGATTGCAGCTTATGTTTACTTTTGAGTTGCTTAAGAACATAAGAAATAGGAGCTGGAGTAAGCTATTTGGCCCCTCGAGCCTGCTCCGCTATTTAATAAGATCATGGCTGATCTGATCTTGTACTCAACTTCACTTCCCTGCCCGCTCCCCATAACCCCTAATTCCCTTTTCGCTCAAAAATCTGTCCATCTCCGCCTTAAATATATTCAATGACCCAGCTTCCACAGCTCTCTGGGGCAGAGAATTCCATAGATTTACAAGCCCCTGAGAGAAAAAATTCCTCCTCATCTCAGTTTTAAATGGGCGGCCCCTTATTCTGAGACTATGTCCTCTAGTTTTAGTTTCCCCTATGAGTGGAAATATCCTCTCTGCAGCCACCTTGTCGAGCCCCTTTATTATCTTATAGGTTTCGATAAGATCACTTCTCATTCTTATGAACTCCAATGTATATAGGCCCAACCTACTCAATCTTTCATAAGTCAACCCCATCACCTCCGGAATCAACCTAGTGAACCTTCTCTGAACAGCCTCCAATGCAGTATATCCTTCCTTAAATACGGAAACCGAAACTGTGCACAGTACTCAAGGTGTGGCCTCACCAATATCCTGTACAGTTGTAGCAGGACTTCTCTGCTTTTATACTCTATCCCCCTTGCAATAAAGGCCAACATTCCATTTGCCTTCCTGATTACTTGTTGTACCTACAAACTAACTTTTTATGTTTGATGCACAAGGACCCCCAGGTCCCTCTGTACTGCAGCACTTTGCAATTTTTCGCCATTTAAATTATAATTTGCTTTTCTATTTTTTCTGCCAAAGTGGATAACCTCACATTTTCCCACATTGTACTCCGCCTGCCAATTTTTTTCCCCACTCACTTAGTCTGTCTATATCCCTTTGCAGATTTTTTGTGTCCTCCTCACAATTTGCTTTTCCACCCATCTTTGTATCATCAGCAAACTTGGTTACATTACACTCTGTCGCTTCATCCAAGTCTTTAATATAGATTGTAAATATCTGAGGACCCAGCACCGATCCCTGCGGCACCCCACTAGTTACCGTTTGCCAACCGGAAAATGACCCATTTATCCCGACTCTCTGTTTTCTGTTAGTTAGTCAATCCTCTATCCATACTAATATATTACCCACAACCCTATGAGCTTTTATCTTGTGCAGTAACCTTTTATGTGCCACCTTATCGAATGCCTTCTGGAAATCCAAATACACCACATCCACTAGTTCCCCCTTATCTACGCTACTTGTTACATCCGCAAAGGACGCCAGCAAATTTATCAAACAAAAGAGAATTTTGTAATAAAAGATAATTTTGTGCTATTCGTAGAGATTATACACATGCAGGAAAGGGTGTACTTATGTTGTGTGAAGTTATTCATTCATATTATGTGGACTTGCATGGTCATGTGGGGCCAAAGGGGCCAATGAGGCTGATGTTCTATGTAAGGGAACTGGATTGAAGGAGTTCTCCTTTATTTAAAGATGGGAGAAAAAGAGTTCTGGTGATGGTGTCAATTATAGACTATGGCAAACAAATGAGATATTTCATTCAAATGCAAAAGCAACATACTGCAGAAATCTGAAATAAAAACAGAAAATGCTGAGAATAGTCAGCAGGTCAGGCAGCATCTGCGGAGAGAGAAACAGAGTTAATGTTTCGGGTCGATGACCTTTCGCCAGTTCCGACGAAGCGTCATCGACCTGAAACATTAACTATGTTTCTCTCCCCACAGATGCTGCCTGACCCGCTGAGAATTCTCAGCATTTTCTGTGATACTTCATTAATGAGTTGTGTTCTGATGCCCCTTGAAGCCATCGCTGAGAATTCCTTTGAGTAATGGCCTTCATGATGCTCTACCCCAGGTTCTTCTGCACTAAAGCAGTTCGGGCCACCTCCCCCCGAAGCTCCAAGCCTAGGGGCTAGAATCTCCACTTTTTTTGCATGCTTAACGCCCACTTAATGCCCATGTTACCACTGAAATGACGTATAACGCCCATATATCACCCATTTTGGCACAAAATGGAAACTGACGGGCATTTTTAGGAAACTTATTGCCGAGCGTTACTTTCCCCATGTGCTTAACGCCCGGAAAAAAATATTACCACCCGTCCACTTTTTTGGGACAGAATCAGCAGAATAGGCGAAATCAACGGCCATAATATCGCCCAGTGTTACTTTCTATACGGAATTAACGCCGAGATTCAATATTAACTCCCGTCCACTGTCTTTTGTCGTAAAGAGCATATTTACCCAACTAGCGGCATGAGATCGCCCAGCGTCAATTTCACTACCTCGCACACATATCGCCGACAATATCACTCGCCCCAAAAAACTGCCCATAAAAAGTGGAACTAACCAGAACGAATGCCAGCAGTGTGGCTGGCATTTGCTAAATCCCACTCTTACATGAGGAGCTGATATCTGAAAGTTTTGCCTGAAAGAGCGCTGATGTGAGTGACAATGTTGACACACTGCTGCGTGTGTGCAGCTCAGACATCAATGGTGCCCATCACCTTGGTGCCAGTTAAAATTTATGTTGATTGATGTTAAGTTGTATTTAACCCTTTCATGGTAAGGAATCATCAGTGTTTAATGGTCGAGCTATCTGAGACAATGCGCAACAAGGTTATGTTCAATAACAAAAATTTAATACCAACATTGGTCTGAAATTATAAGTATCATAGCCAATAACACCCAACCCCCGCCCACACCCCACTTTTTACACCATTGACATAAATCACATGTTCAACATGTCCAGCAACACAGAATACAAAGGCAAAGCAGGGGCATGGTCCCCAGCCCCCAAACATTGCAACAAATTGCATACATCCAGATGGAGATATAACACAGCCATCATCTGCGCACATGCACCTCACTTTTCTTCCCCCCTCCCCTTATTCTCCCTACCTCTATCCCTTCCCCTCCTCACTCCACGGCGCCCGGCCGAGAAGATCCTCAGGCAGTGCCTCATTGGGGGATGAAGGCAGAGGTGGTCTTTGGACGGGGACGGGAGCGAGGGGTGCCGAGAGGGCAACATTCTCTGATGCAGAAGCAGGACCTTGACTCTTGCTCTCATCTGTAATTTGCAGTGGTGGTGCGGAACCTAGGGGTGGAGTGCCGAGCTCGGGGACCACTGGGAGGTCTGTGGCAGCAGTATTCCTAGCTATCGCATCCAGGGCCTCCGCCATGCGTGGAATATACTCGGTCATGGTGGCCAGCTGTCGGGATATGTCCCCCAATGCTTCGATGAGCTGGTCACCAATGTCGACAGTCCTCCTGGACAACTGTACCATCTCTCCGCTCTCATGTCGCGCTAGTGGAACAGACCTGCTGCGTCCATGAGGCCTCCGCGGGGTCGGGCCGTCCTGGGGACAAATGGGGTGCCCTGTGGCGAGGTGCTTGGGGCAGGTACCTTCAGAGTGGAGGCGGGAATGACCGGGGGACCACTGGATGGCCTTGGGGTGGAATGGCTTCTGGAGCGTGGCGATGCAGGTTCTTCGAAGTCTGCACTCTCATCCGTGGAGAACAGACCCAACGGATTGACGGACGAGAATTGGAGCTCCTCAGCACCAGATGTAGTAGGATCATCCGTCGACTCCTGCCCCGCGCTCCCACCTTCTGGCCTCTGTGGTCTTGCTTGGGACCGCGCTGCTGGCTGAGCTGCAAAACACAAATGAGGTTATTAGAGGAGAAGGTTGTGCTAGGGTGACAAGGTGAGTCCAGCGTATGCACAACAAAAGCACCACCGCTATCAAAATCATCACAGACAGCACATTTCATTACCATCAACACATTGTGTATTGCAATGATTTTCATTAGGCCAGCATTATTTCTATGACAATTTTAGAAATCATCTATCATATATGACTGTTCAGATATGAGTGGGTGTGGCACCTATAGACTTTACATCACGCAATGGTGTAAGCTTTACTAACATGGCATCACTTCAGGGTCTGCAGATGCGTCCTTGGCTGTCCGGGGGTGCTTCCCCCCGAGTGCGAGCACTCGCTCCTCCCTCTCTGTGATGTCGCTGGATACTGGTGGCCCCCCACCCATTCGCCTCTGCACGGACCTCATCGTCGATAGCTTCTTCTATAAAAGGTGACAGGACGACATGGCATGAGATCATTACGTAATATCATTGCTAGGTACTGTCACAAGGACTGATACAACACATAACCGACAAATGTAATCATGATTATTATGATAATTATCATTCTTTACCTAAAGACGTACACCGTGATCGCAGGCTTTGAGTAAAACATTCCCGGTAAAAGTGCAAGACCTCACATCTGCTGATAGTCACGCATGACTGTTACAAATCAAATTATATAAATACATAAGTACATGTAAATCAATGTAATACTTACTCTTGCGGATCCCACAAGTTCGTTCCATTGTTTGCGGCATTGGTTGCCTTCACGCACCTCGTTGGTCACCGACGAGACCACCTCTGCTATCTCGGCCCATATCTTCTGGTAGGCCTTTGGGGTGGGCTTCCCATGCTCTCCCTGTGTCAAATCACCCCAGCATAACTCGACCTCCTACAGGAGGGAGGCATTTGCCTTGTCTGAGAACCTCCTGGCTCTTTTGCGCCCTCTAATGTGCTCCTCTCCCACCTCACTGCTCTCTCGAGCGTCAGTCTCCACAGCGTGCTATGATGCCTCCTCCTCTCTCTCCATTATAGGCCAAATTCGGTCAAATATGTGGCTGGTAACACATACTTTTTGTTTGCCTACTTACTGTGAAACTCTAAAGTCTCCATCCTTCCTCCCAAAGCAGACACACCATACCCAGCCATCCCTTTAGTCCCTCCGAGCCCCCTCTCGCTCTGTCTCCTCTTCTGCGCATGTCATGGTGACCCTTGACCTCCAGAATCACGGAAATCGAGCGTTGCCATGCCGTTGCTAAGGACGGCCACATTTTACAGCAGAAGGTCAGAAAAATTTAACGCTACCGCCCATTTTATATCGCTCGCGCTAACGGCCATTTTCAAAAGTGGAGACTAGGTGGTTTGAGAATGGACAAGAAGCCGGCGATCTGAAAACCCTTTTTTACCACCCACACCGGAATTATCGCCCAACCACAAAAGTGGAGATTCTAGCTCTAGGTCTTTTTGGATGGTAGAATTGTGCAGGGCTACAACTCTGCAAGATGCACAAGCTGGAGCATACGGCACAGCTCTTCCTGGTCTATCAAGGCAGCAAAAGTGCCCATTCAAGATTCCGTTAGTCCTCCCAGTGACTATTCTGGTCAAAGTATGGGGAAATTTGTGGCGCTCCCTAGCTGCTGTTCTTGCAACTCTTAATAGGGTCATTGTCAATGGCAGAAAGGGTATGGCTAGTCACCACAAACCATTTGTTCCCTTGAATATCTTCCTTGAAGAACTCGTGGGAGGCAGAATTGTTAAGGATGAATGAATTATAGCAACGTGCAGAAAATCTGTCATGGATGTGGAGTATTATTGGCATCTGGTCTCACATGATTTGGACATTCAGTGAGTGGTGCCCCTTTCTATTAAAAACATTCAGAAGGTTAACTACAGGAGTTCACTATGGTGCATGAGTGCCATCTGTTTCACCCAGCAACACAATAAACAGGTGGCCCTGGGAGGGGCTAATACCTCATATGATGCACCCTTCTCCAATGCTGCCTCTCTTCTTTCCTCCATCCTGCATTGCTCCTCCTCTTCCTCCATTAAAGTTACAAACCAGGGATGCCTGCCGAGCATACGATACTCAAGACTCAGGGGTCGAAATTCGGTCCCGCCGTTTTTCAGGCGGTGTCATCGTCTGAATGGAGATTTTACCGCCAGGTGGCAGTTGCCGCTTCCAACCGTGAAATTCCTCGCCAGCGCGCTCACTGCTTCGCTGTCGCCGCCCTCGATGCCCTGCTTGATGCCCTGGAGAAGCGTCGAGAACTACTGAGGACGGAGGCTGGGAGGAGGCCACAGCCCCAGACATTTCAAAGGCTATGGCGGGAAGTCGATGAAAGAGTGCCAGCGAGTGACACGGGACAGCGACCCAATGTCGCAAGAGATGGAACAACATGACTCGGTTGCTGAGGGTGAGTATATTTTACATTAACCTGAGCATGCCATGCTCTGTGCTCAGTGTGCAGTCTGTCCTCAATGTGAATGTGTTGGGCCCCATGCTCTATGTAAATGAGGCCAGATGCAAGGTTTGCTTTTGCAGCCTCACCCACTCTAAGGGCCTGCATGCGCTGTTAACTTTCCTACTCCGTTGTGGAGACCCACCCCTCATCTTGTAACCTCCTCAATCTTCATAAGACACTATCCTTACCATTACTGTTAGGTCCTTGCCCCCCTCATTCAAGCCACACCAAGTACTCGCAGCTAATGGAAGTTACATCAAACGTTACAGAGTCTCATACACTAGAATGTTGTGAACTATTTAAGGCACTTTGGACAGATGGCTAGAAGGGCACTAACTCTGACGTTCTTTTTAATCTTGCAGCCAAGCTTACACAGATGAGACGAGACCAGATGCAGACCGAAGGAGGGGAATCTGAGGTGCAACCCCTAACTCCTGTTGAGGAATGCATATTGGCCCTGATGGGTGCACCACCAGCTGGCGGTGGGTCAGACTGAGCACCCTTGGGACAAATGATGGTATGTTGAGGAGGAGGAGGCGGAGGACACCTCTCTGGACGTAACAGAGGATTCAGCGGCCTCAGAGAGCGGGACCAGCAGCTTTTTGGCGGAAGGCATGGTCGGGGAGATGGAGGTGGGTGATGCTCTGGGACTCAGTGGTCTGCAGCAACGCCACGGGAGAGGGGAGATCAGGGGCCCAGCTCCCCGGAGGGGAGTGCGCGCCTGAGTGATACTCAGCAGCACTCTGATAATGGGCCTGAATTAGAGGATGTTGCACCACAATCATTGTGGATATACAGCTATCTGCTGGATGCACTGGCAAGGGTGCTCGAGAATGTCGATGCACTAGCTGTGAGGATGGAGGAGTCCATCTCAATCGTTGCACAAGCTTCTCAGCAACTGGGTTGAGCCCATCCTTGGTAGATACCAATGGATGTTGCTTCAAGTGACCATGGGGTCTCAGACATATTGGCACGGGCTATGGCTGACGTGGCAGTAGCCATTGAGCACCAGGCCGACGCTATGGTCGGCTTGCAGACTGTCATGTCATCAGTGCGTGGTAGCATCAATCAGCTCCGTGGTGTGCTGCAAATGCAGTCTGCCTTGATGCAGAGCCAACTTGATGCCATGCAGGCACTGACCACTGCCATCGTATCTGGGGTCCCATCTTCAACAGGGACCTAATGTTGCCGAGGCACGGCAGCAATCTGAGAGTGGCCAGAGACAGTGACTTTGCTCGAATATGAACTCATGTCAATAGTTGCACTTGTATGAGCCATTAAAGAATTGTGTGGATAGTTGCACGTGGATGTGGGGTTTGGTTTCAATTATTGTTTGCTGTGAATGATGGTGTCCTTTACTGCTTCTTTACAGCACACTATGGTTTTTGTTGTAAATAAAAATGATTTTCATTTGTCACAATCTTGTCTTGCCATTTGTATACATGGAGGCTTGGAGGGTGGGGCGCAATGTCTTCAGCAGATCGCCAGGTGAATAGGCTGGCCATTCTGCACATCTTGAATTATTCACTGGAATTGATGCGCGATGAGCCTCTGACGAACAGCCCTTGCAGTGTCAGGCTGCCTCCTCCTTGACTAAAATTCCTCGTCTTCCTCCTCATCGTTGTCGTCCTCCTGAGATGATCATCCTTCCCTGCTGGTATTGGCTGGCCTCTCATAATGGCCAGGTTGTGCAGCATGCAGCACACAATGGTGAAGATGGACATTCTATCAGGTGAGTACTGAAATGCCCCTCCAGGTTCTATCGGCTTTAGAACCCCGATAGTTAGCTCTATAATGGTCCTGGTTGCGATATAGCTGGTGTTGTAGCACTGCAAGGCAGGGGTGGTGGGATTGCAGAGGGGTGTCATGAGCCAGGTGGCGAGACCATATCCTTTGTTGCCGATGAGCCAGCCACGCTTTTCAAGCGGTGGCTGGATCAGTCATGGCACACTGCTCTCGCACAGGATGCAGGCATCGTGGCAGCTGCCAGGATATCGGACATTGACAGCGAGGTTAATCTGCCTGTGATCGCAGACCACCTGACCATTGAGTGAGTGGTAGCCCTTTCGATTGCAAAGGACCTCTCCATTGTGAGGCAGGGCCCGCAAAGCCACTTGCGTACAATCAATGGCCCCCTGAACCCTGGAGAAGCCCGCTGTCCTGGCAAAGCCATGGGAGTGGTCATCCTGGTTCTGCCTGGATATGCTGAACTTTATGTAGTACATTCATCGGCTGTAGAGAGCGTCAGTTACCTGGCGAATGCAGCAATATACTGCAAACTCTGAGATGTTGCATATATCGCCTGCCAGGAGACTGGAAGGAGCCGGTAGCATAGAAGTTGAAGGTTACAGTCACTTTCACTGGCACTGACAGCGAGGTCCTAGTGCCAATGTCAGCCTCGAGGTCTGTCTGTAGGAGGTGGCAGAGCTCGGTGACTACCTCCTTGCGGAACCGCAGTCTTTTTACGCACTGCTCCTCGGACATATCAAGGTAAGAGTAATGCACACAGTGAACCCTATGACTGTACGGCCTCCTGCCCCGAGGTCTGGGGCCTCTCATCTGGTGTGGACCCACATTGGACTGAAGCTGTCTCTGTAGCTGGCGCCTTTGAAGTCTTCGTCGCAGGTTGACGTGGTGTGCCATCACTGTCCCCATTAAGTTGCAGAAGGTAGCCGCGATGTGTTAGCTGGCAATGGATCTGACCTGAAACCCACCAATGTTTGCGAAATGCTAGTTGTGAGGCCGAGTAGTCGCAGCACGTCAACACCTACTCACTCTGCGAGGAGAGAACGCAGCACTGACTGCGACCTCTGTGGCCCGGCTGCAGCTCCATTTAAATACCGCCCCAGAATCTTTACTCCGACTTGTGAACACCAACTTTATGTGGCGTGCTCCCCGACAGCTGGTAAGTGAGGCAGCAAGAGGGACCGGCACCAAGGAGGCATTGCACACGTACTGACGTCAGGATTTCCATGATGGTTGTTGGTGAGGCGTCAAATCTTTACGCCCTTGAAAAAGCAGAACCGAATTTCCCATCAGGCGGCACCACCACCGAACGCCGGCGCCCAGCTATTGCCGCCCAACATTACCGCCTCACTCAGGCGGTATCAGCTGGCAGTAGCTAGCGAATTCAACCCCTCAGAACCTCTCACTGTGGGTGAAAGTGCCTCCAAAAGCATGTGGGCCTGTGAGACCACTGGGATATTTTTGGAAGCAAATATATCCTGGTGATCTCACCGGCCCTCTGGCTGTTGGAGGCATGTCCAGCACTATCCAGATGCAAGGCAAAACAAAAAAACAACTTTAAAAGCTCTTGTGGAACTTCAGCAATCACTTCTTAAAGTTTCTTCATGCAGCAAGCTCCGAAAAAAACACTTCTGCCAGTCTTAGCTGATGTTGACAACGGGAATTCCTTTTTTAGCTCTTTGTTAATTGCCTGTGGTGCAAGCGAGAGCGCATGTCACAGGTTTTGGGGACTCTGACGCCAGTCATCCTCATCTTAATATTATTATAATGAGCTCCCATCAGCCAGCGCTCACTTGACGGCTATGGATTGGGATTGAAACTACAGAGCTGCCATTCCGAGGTGTAAATCTGACAGAAATGAGTCCTAACCCAGAACCCATCACCAAAGAAGTCACAATTCAGGGCCATAGTTTCTTCATGGCTTTCCCAAGTTTAGTCAACAACTACCACTTCTTATCGCTGATTTATCCATCCTTAGTCCTTGTTCCATCCTCATTATTTCCTCTCGCCTTAAGTGGATCAATTCTTCCATTATTAAAGCTGCCTCCAACAATCCTAGCTGTTTGTTACTTGATAAATGCTTATTGCTCCCCCAGATCCCCACAGCTCTCAACTTTCTACAAAATCCAAATACATTAAAATTCTGAATACTGCTCCCACAACTGAGGAGACCCTTTTAGCCCCTCTCACACTTTTTGATAGTCCACAAGAAAAAGCTGCTATATAATGTGTGGTTCCAGTCTCACCTCTAACCCCCAACCTCCCTCTCCCTATCATTCTCAGTTCACAACATATTCATGCTACATAATGGAACTGAACCACTTTCACCTAAGCTGCCTGAGAGGCATAATACAGAACAGATGGCAAGACAAGATCCCTGACACCTTAAAAAAGCTGATGTGCCGAGCATGGATGCTCTGATCCTGAAGGCACGGCTATGATGGTCAGGTCATGTAGTGCGAATGTCTCATGAACAAATCCCGGAGAAGATCTTTTATGGCGCATTAATAACTATGGAAACGATTTTGTGGTGGTCAACAAAAGAGACATAAAGACTGCTTAAAAGCTGCTGTGAAACAGTGCCAAATAGACATCCATAAGAGGGAACAACTTGCTCAAGTTAAGAAAGCATGGCGCTAAACCATCCATGAAGGCACCTCCTACTATAAGGTCCGTCGCATTGTTGATGCTGAATGTAAACGCCAGCTGAGCAAGTCTGGCTTGAAAAATCAAGCTCCCCAACCTGGTGTGTCCGGATCCACTGTTCAATCTGTGGACGCTTGTTCTTAGCAAAAATCGGTCTCATCATTCACCAAAGAACGACAGAAAATGATACGATATTCTGGCTGTCTTCTTCAATATTGAAAGACAAACCATGACAAATATGCAGCTATGGTCAATGCTCCACTGAGCTCATCTCTTTTGTTTCTTCTAAGCTCCAAATATGCCATTCTACATCTTCCTTCTTCCCATATCTCTACAGTGCTTAAATGAAGATCCATCATGCAGTCTGCTATTCTATTTTATTCTTTCCTTGGATCTCAAAACTCTGCAACTTCTTTCCTCCCCAAATCTTTCCTTCCTTCTTAACTTTTCACAATCTAAGCTTGGTCTCACATAATCATTACTTCCTGATTGTTTTTAACCCTTGTAGGTGTCCTGTCTGGCTCACCGTGTGTGACTCTGGACAGTTGACTATTTGATTGTTGGGCCACCGTGGCTGAATACAAGTCGATCTCGTCTGACACCCAAACACACCCACATCCAGAAAGGTTCAGTGGTAGTGATCAAAGAATACGACATTTTGCCAATTTATTTTCTTTTGTATCTCAGACCATTCTAGCAGTCCATCAGCTCGGGGGGTCGATCTGGGATCTTCCAGGTGTACGTGTCTCAGTGCTACAAGTTGGTGCATTCAGCCACTGGGCCATTGGCCAGCAATGACACTGCTTCTGCAGCTCTGTAGAAAAGTATGAATTGATGAATTGATGACTGTACATAGCAGACCCATTTCTCATTCCCAGTCACAAGGTGGATTCTTTCTCTTCGCAATGTGATCAGTAATTTTTTTAAAATTCGTTCATGGGATGTGGGCGTCGCTGGCAAGAGCAGCATTTATTGCCCATCCCTAATTGTCCTTGAGCAGATGGTGGTGAGCCGCCTTCTTAAACCATTGCAATCCTTCTGGTGAAGGTACTCCCACAGTGCTGTTAGGGAGGGAGTTTGACCCAGGATTTTGACCTAGCGACGATGAAGGAATGGCGATATACTTCCAAGTCAGGTTGGTGTGTGACTTGGAGGGGAATTTTCAGGTGGTAGTGTTCCCATGTGCCTGCTGCCCTTGTCCTTCTAGGTGGTAGAGGTCACGGGTTTGGACGGTGTTGCCAGAGAAGCCTTGGCGAGTTGCTGCAGTGCATCTTGTAGATGGTACACACTGCAGCTATGGTATGCCAGTGGTGGAGGGAGTGAATGTTTAAGGTGGTGGATGGGGTGCCAATCAAGTGCACTGTTTTGTCCTAGAAACATAGAAAATAGGTGCAGGAGCAGGCCATTCAGCCCTTCTAGCCTGCACCGCCATTCAACGAGTTCATGGCTGAACATGAAACTTCAGTACCCACTTCCTGCTTTCACGCCATACCCCTTGATCCCCCGAGTAGTAAGGACTTCATCTAACTCCCTTTTGAATATATTTAGTGAATTGGCCTCAACTACTTCCTGTGGTAGAGAATTCCACAGGTTCACCACTCTCTGGGTGAAGAAGTTTCTCCTTATCTCGGTCCTAAATGGCTTACCCCTTATCCTTAGACTGTGACCCCTGGTTCTGGACCTCCCCAACATTGGGAACATTCTTCCTGCATCCAACCTGTCCAAACCCGTCAGAATTTTAAACGTTTCTATGAGGTCCCCTCTCACTCTTCTGAACTCCAGTGAATACAAGCCCAGTTGATTCAGTCTTTCTTGATAGGTCAGTCCCACCATCCCGGGAATCAGTCTGGTGAATCTTCGCTGCACTCCCTCAACAGCAAGTATGTCCTTCCTCAAGTTAGGAGACCAAAACTGTACACAATACTCCAGGTGTGGCCTCACCAAGGCCCTGTACAACTGTAGCAACACCTCCCTGCCCCTGTACTCAAATCCCCTCGCTATGAAGGCCAACATGCCATTTGCTTTCTTAACCGCCTGCTGTACCTGCATGCCAACCTTCAATGACTGATGTACCATGACACCCAGGTCTCGTTGCACCTTCCCTTTTCCTAATCTGTCACCATTCAGATAATAGTCTGTCTCTCTGTTTTTACCACCAAAGTGGATAAACTCACATTTATCCACATTATACTTCATCTGCCACGCATTTGCCCACTCACCTAACCTATCCAAGTCACTCTGTAGCCTCATAGCATCCTCCTCGCAGCTCACACTGCCACCCAACTTAGTGTCATCCGCAAATTTGGAGATACTACATTTAATCCCTTCGTCTAAATCATTAATGTATAATGTAAACAGCTGGGGCCCCAGCACAGAACCCTGCGGTACCCCACTAGTCACTGCCTGCCATTCCGAAAAGTACCCATTTACTCCTACTCTTTGCTTCCTGTCTGACAACCAGTTCTCAATCCACGTCAGCACACTACCCCCAATCCCATGTGCTTTAACTTTGCACATTAATCTCCTGTGTGGGACCTTGTCGAAAGCCTTCTGAAAGTCCAAATATACCACATCAACTGGTACTCCTTTGTCCACTTTATTGGAAACATCCTCAAAAAATTCCAGAAGATTTGTCAAGCATGATCTCCCTTTTACAAATCCATGCTGACTTGGACCTATCATGTCACCATTTTCCAAATGCGCTGCTATGACATCCTTAATAATTGATTCCATCATTTTACCCACTACTGAGGTCAGGCTGACCGGTCTATAATTCCCTGCTTTCTCTCTCCCTCCTTTTTTAAAAAGTGGGGTTACATTGGCTACCCTCCACTCGATAGGAACTGATCCAGAGTCAATGGAATGTTGGAAAATGACTGTCAATGGTGTTGAGCTTCTTGAGTGTTGTTGGAGCTGCACTCATCCAGGCAAGTGGAGAATATTCCATCACACTCCTGACTTGTGCCTTGTAGATGATGGAAAGGCTTTGGGGAGACAGGAGATGAGACACTTGCCGCACAATACCCAGCCTCTGACCTGCTCTTGTAGACACAGTATTTATGTGGCTGGTCCAGTTAAGTTTCTGGTAAATGGTGACCCCCCAGGATATTGATAGTGGGGAATTTGGTGATGATAATACTGTTGAACATCAAGGGCAGTGGTTAGATTGTCACTTGTTGGACATAGTCATTGCCTGGCACTTGTGTGCCACTTATCAGCCCAAGCCTGAATATCATCCAGACCTTGTTTCATGCAGGCATGGACTGCTTCACTATCTGAGAAGTTGTGAATGGAACTTGTCATGTATGTAACCACAATGTAACACCACTGTATTACTGTATACACTCAACCTAGATGCAAACTTTGACCACTAGGGGTGAACTTTGGGAGACACTCCTTACTTGATCACACAGTTATAAAAAGGGAGGTCCCAAGCAGGGTCATCATCTTTGGAGTCCTGTGAATAAAGAGTTAAGGTCACAGAGTGACCTTGTCCCCAGGTTTCATACTGTAGAGTAAGGACTTTACATTGGCGACGAGAAACGGGAATTCACGACCCACGAGAATGGCCACCGGTAGCACAGAGGAACGGTACTGTGTTGGGGAAGACTGGGACGATTATGTCGAGAGGCTTCAGCAAAGCTTCGTTATGAAAGAATGGCTGGGGGAATGCAGCGGCCGACAAGCGAAGGGCTCATCTTTTGACCAGCTGCGGACCAAAGACTTACGCGCTCATGAACGACTTACTAGCACCCAAAAAGCCGGCGGACAAAACCTTTGAAGAACTTAGCAAATTGATCGGGGAGCACCTCAAACCGGCGAGTAGCATACACATGGCCCGACACAGATTCTACACCCACCGACGTCGTGAAGGACAGAGCATACCGGACTTCGTAGCAGACCTCCGGCGTTTGGCCAGCCTCTGTAAGTTCACAGATGCCTGCAGGGGGGAGGTGCTAAGGGACTTCTTTATCAAGGGCATCGGTCATGCGGGAATTTTCCGCAAATTAATTGAAACCAAGGATTTGACCTTGGAAGCGGCGGCGTTGATAGCTCAAACTTTCATGGCGGGGGAGGAAGAGACGAAAATAATATACGCGCACAATTCTGCCTCTAACGCGGCGATGGATCAGGGAGTCAACATCATCAATACGACTCAGAGCCCCACAGGCAGGAAGGGGCAGTCCGACACTCCCCAGGCAGCAATAGACCCCAGAGTAGGAATTCAACAGAGGCAATGGCAGGCTGAACGGACATTCACACCATCACAGTGGATAATGCGGCTTGGGATGGAGCCATTGACACCCACCAATAGGGTACTTAAGAGCAGTCAAAGGGACAGTCAGCGCGGAATGTCTGGCCATAGTCCCTTTGTTCCCAACAATGGAAACTTTAACTCATGCTGGAGGTGTGGGGAAAAACACTCAGCTAGATCTTGCAGATTTCAACAGTTTGTCTGCAGGAACTGCAATCTCAGTGGCCACTTAGCTCGAATGTGCAGGAAATCTGCAACCAGACTAATATATGAGGAGGATGGACTAGAAGAAGGTTCTTTGAGGCAGAATAACTTTTGAGGTTCAGCGGGTCCATGTGGCGAATATTCACAGTTCATACACCAGAACACCACCAATGATGATGAGGGTTTTATTAAACGGTATCCCAGTAGGCATGGAGCTGGACACTGGGGCCAGCCAGTCACTCATGGACGTTCAGCAATTTGAGAAACTATGGCCACTTAAAGCCCGTAGACCCAAATTAGCACGTATTGAGACACAATTACGGACTTACACTAAAAAAATCATTCCGGTGCTAGGCAGTGCAATGTTGGCTGTCATACACAATGGGGTAGTGAATCGGCTGCCGCTCTGGATTGTCCTAGGCAATGGTCCCGCACTGTTGGGGAGGAGCTGGTTAGCCGAGATGAACTGGAAATGGGGGGATGTTCACGCAATGTCATCTGTGGAGAGAAGTTCATGTTCACAAGTCCTTCAACAATTGATTCACTAATCTAATCTGGCGTCGGGACTTTCAAAGGCACTAAAGTAGTGATACACATCACCCCGAATGCCAGGCCAGTGCACCACAAAGCCAGAGCAGTGCCATATGTGATGCGGGAAAAGATCGAGAGCGAATTGGACCGACTGTTGAGAGAGGGCATCATCTCGCCTGTTGAATTCAGCGACTGGGCGAGCCCCATCGTTCCTGTCCTAAAAGTGGATGGCTTTGTCAGGATCTGTGGCGACTACAAGGCCACCATCAATCGGGTGTCCCGACAAGATCAGTACCCACTCCCGAGAGTGGAGGACCTCTTCGCCACGCTGGCAGGTGGCAAGCTGTTCACCAAGTTGGACCTCACTTCAGCCTATATGACCCAGGAACTGGCCAACGAATCTACACTACTGACCACCATCACCATGCACAAGGGACTGTTCGTTTATAACAGGTGCCCGTTTGGCATTCGATCAGCGGCCGCAATTTTTCAACGAAACATGGAAAGCCTGCTTAAATCCATTCCTGGAACGATCGTATTCCAGGACGACATCCTCATCACGGGTCGAGACACCGAGGAACACTTCCACAACCTGGAGGAGGTGCTACGCCGACTGGACCGGGTAGGCCTGCAACTCAAGAAGTCTAAATGTGTGTCCTTAGCTCCTGAGGTTGAGTTTCTGGGCAGGAGGGTTGCTGCAGATGGGATTCGGCCCACCGAATCCAAAACAGAGGCGATTTGACGAGCACCCAGGCCCTGCAACACATCGGGGTTGCGTTCATTCCTGGGACTGTTGAACTATTTTGAGAACTTTCTGCCGAACTTGAGCACATTGTTGGAGCCGCTACACATGCTCCTACGTAAGGGTTGTGATTGGTTTTGGGGGGACTGTCAGGAACAGGCTTTTGATCAGGCGGGAAACCTACTTTGTTCAAACAAGTTGTTGACCCTGTATGACCCTTGTAAAAAATTGGTTCTGACATGTGATGCATCGTCCTATGGGGTTGAATGAGTGTTGCAGCAGGGCAATGCTGAGGGTCAACTACAACCTGTGGCTTATGCCTCCAGGTCGCTCTCTCAAGCAGAACGAGGATATGGGATGGTCGAGAAGGAAGCGCTTGCATGTGTCTATGGTGTAAAATAAATGCATCAGTACCTCTTTGGTAGGAAGTTTGAATTAGAGACGGACCACAAGCCATTAACATCCCTGTTGTCAGACAGCAAGGCTGTCAATGCCAACGCATCAGCTCACATACAGCGATGGGCTCTCACGCTGGCTGCTTATGACTACTCCATCCGGCATTGGCCCGGCACTGAAAATTGCGCTGACGTGCTCAGCAGGCTTCCACTGGCCACCACTGAGGGGGCAGCAGAGCAAAGCGCCGAGATGGTCATGGCTGTCGATGCCTTTGACAGCGCAGGCTCCCCCATCACAGCCCGCCAGATCAAAATCTGGACAAACAGAGGTCCCCTCCTATCACTGATTAAGAAATGTGTCCTGACTAGGGATTGGGCGCCCGCACACGGAGCATGCCCTGAGGAGGTCAGACCGTTCCACAAACGGATGGATGAACTCTCCATCCAAGCCGACTGCCTACTATGGGGCAGCCGGGTAGTTATGCTCCAGAAGGGCAGGGAACTCCACAGCGAGCACCCAGGCATTGTGCTGATGAAGGCCATTGCCCGGTCACACGTTTGGTGGCCTGGAATTGATTCAAACCTGGAACACTGTGTTCGCAGGTGCACGACATGTGCCCAGCTGGACAATGCTCCCAGGGAGGCCCCGCTCAGCCTGTGGCCTTGGCCCACCAAGCCATGATCACGCATTCATGTTGACTACGTGGGCCCGTTCATGGGGAAGATGTTCCTTATTGTGGTAGATGTCTACTCGAAATGGATCGAGTGCATCATTCTGAATTCATGCACGTCATCCACCACTGTGAAAAGCCTACCTGCGATGTTTGCAACCCTTGGCTTGCTGGACATCCTGGTTAGTGATAATGGCCCATGTTTCACAAGCTACGAATTCCGAGAGTTTATGTTGTGCAATGGCATCAATCACGTCAGGACTGCGCCGTTCAAGCCGGCCTCCAATGGCCAGGCGGAACGTGCGGTCCAAATCATTAAGCAAGCTTTGCTCAGGATTCAAGGACCCTCCCTACAATGCCGCCTATCGCGTCTCCTGCTGGCCTATAGATCCCGACCGCACTCGCTCACGGGGGTCCCGCTCGCAGAGCTACTAATGAAACAGACACTCAAATCTCAGTTGTCCCTCATTCACCCAGTCCTGACCGACATAGTTGAGGGCAAGCGCAAGTCACAAAACGAGTACCATGACCGTAATTCGAGGGGGAGATGTATAGAAATAAATTATCTTGTATTCGTCCTCAATCACGCCATGGGGCCCAAATGGCTTGAGGGCACTGTAATTGACAAAGAGGAGAATAGGGTCGTCGTGGTAAAACTCAACAATGGTCAGATATGCTGTAAGCATCTGGACCAAGTTAAAAAAAGATTCAGCATCGACACGGAGGAACCTGAAGAAGACCATGAGATAGAGCTCACAACACCGCCAGTGAATGAGCAACAAGAGCAATCAGAAGAAAGCACAGTCCCTGCGGTCAGCCCGGACAGGCCGTAATCACCACAGGTGACAGACACTCACATCAGTGTCGAACAACCAGAGCCCCAACTGTGGCGCTCCACGAGGGAGCGTAGACCACCTGAAAGACTAAACCTATGATCCCAATAAGACTTTGTGGAGGGGGGGAGGTGATGTCATGTATGTAACCACAATGTAACACCACTGTATTACTGTATACACTCAACCTAGATGCACACTTTGACCACTAGGGGTGAACTTGTGGGAGACACTCCTTACTTGATCATACAGGTATAAAGAGGGAGGTCCCACACAGGGTGATCGTCTTTGGAGTCCTGTGAATAAAGAGTCAACGTCACAGAGTGACCTCATCCCCAGAATGTGCCTTGTGTGGTTTCATACTATAGAGTAAGGACTTTACAGAATTAAACACTGTGTAATCATCAGTGAATATCCCCACTGCTGACCTTATGTTGGAGGGAAGGTCATTGATGAAGCAGCTGAAGATGGTTGGGTCTAGGACACTGCCCTAAGGAACTCCTGCAGCGATGTCCTGGGGCTGAAATGATTGACCTCCAACCACCACATCCATCTTCCTTTGTGCTAGATATCACTCCAGTCAGTGGAGGGTTTTCCCCCTGATTCTCATTGACTTCAGTTTTACGAGGGCTCCTTGATGCCACACTCGGTCAAATGCTGCCTTGATGTCAAGGCCAGTCACTCTCACCTCACCTCTGGAATTCAGCTCTTTTGTCCACATTTGGACCAAGGCTGTGATCAGATCTGGAGCCGAGTGGTCCTGGCGGAACCCAAACTGAGCATCAGTAAGCAGGTTATTGATGAGTGGGTGCCACTTGATAGCACTGTCTATGACACCTTCCATCACTTTGCTGATGATTGAGAGTAGACTGATGGGGCGGTATTTGGTCCGATCAGATTCATCCTGCTTTTTTTGAACAGACATGTTGGGTCCTTAACTCTTAAACATAATCACACGAGGCACGTACTGCAGACACAGTCACTTTGTGACCTTCACCTTTATTACCTGGACCAAGGAGTGCTGGCTCTGCGAGGGACCTTCCCTTATATACCTGAATCTCCAGGTAAGGAGTGTCTCCCACAAGTACATCCCCTGTGGTCAAGGTGTGCATTTCTAGTAAGTATGTACAGTAGGTAGTGGTTACATGAGGGTTACAATTGTATAAGGGTTACAGTAGTATGCTAGTTACATACATGGCATCACCTCCCCCCTCACGTCTTTTTGACTCAAGTCTATCAGGTGGTCGACGTTCTCTCATGGAGCACCGCAGTTGAGGCTCTGGTGGCTGAGCCTTGGCATGCATCTCTGTCACCTGAGGTGATTCCAGCCTGTCTGGGCTGGCCGCAGGGACTGTGCATGCTGGTGATTGTCCTTGTTGCTCATCCACTGGCAGTGGTGTGGTTGACATCTCATGCTCTTCTTCATGTTCATCGGTGTCTATGCTGAACCATTTCTTTACTTGGTCCAAGTGTTTGCGGCATATCTGCCCATTATTGAGTCTGACCACTACGACCCTGTTTCCCTCTTGACCAATTACGGTGCCATCCAGCCACTTGGGTCCCAATGCATGGTTAAGTACAAATACCGGATCATTCATTTCTATACACCTCTCCCTTGAGTTACAATCGTGGCACTCGGTTTGAGACTGGCGCTTGCCCTCAACAATGTCTGCCAGGGTTGGGTGGATGAGGGACAGCCGCGTTTTGAGCGTACGTTTCATGAGGAGTTCCGCTGGTGGAACTCCCGTGAGCGAGTGCGGCCGGGACCTATAGGCCAGCAGACGGCGTGATAGGCGGTACTGCAGAGAGGGTCCTTGGATGCAGAGCATGCCTTGCTTTATGACTTGGACCGCCAGTTCCGCCTGGTCATTGGAAGCCGGCTTGAACGGCGCCGTTTGATGCCATTACCCGACATAAACTCCTGGAATTCATGGCTAGTGAAACACGGGCCATTGTCGCTGACCAGAATGTCCAGTAAGCCGTGGGTCATGAAAACCATGTGCAGGCTCTCCACAGTGATGGATGTGGTGCACGAGTTTAATATGATGCACTCGATCCATTTTGAGTATGCAACGACAATTATCAAGAACATTTTTCCCATGAACGGGCCCGCATAGTCCACGTGAATGCGTGACCAAGGCTTGGTGGGCCAGGGCCACGGGCTGAGCGGGGCCTTCCTGGGGGCGTTGCCCAGCTGGGCACATGTCGTGCACCTGTGAACCCAGTGTTCCAGGTCTGAGTCAATCCTCGGCCACCATACATATGGCCGGGCAATTGCCTTCATTAGCACAATTCCAGGGTGCTCGCTGTGGAGTTCCCTGATGAATGCTTCCCTCCCCTTCTGGGGCATGACCACTCGGCTGCCCCATAGCAGGCAGTCGACTTGGATGGAGAGCTCATCCATCCGTCTCTGAAACGGTCTGACCTCCTCGGGGCACACCCCGTGCGTGGGCGCCCAATCGCCTGTCAGGACACATTTCTTTATCATGGATAGGAGGGGGTCTCTGTTGGTCCAGATTTTGATCTGGCGGGCTGTGATGGGGGAGCCTGCGGTGTCAAAAGCCTCAATGGCCATGACCATCTCAGCGCTTTGCTCCGCCGCCCCCTCGGTGGTGGCCAGGGGAAGCCTGCTCAGCGCACCAGCGCAGTTTTCGGTGCCTGGCCGGTGCCGTATGGTGTAGTCATATGCAGCCAGCGTGAGAGCCCATCGCTGTATGCGAGCTGACGCATTTGCATTGACCGCCTTGCTGTCGGACAACAGAGAAGTTAACGGCTTGTGGTCCGTTTTTAACTCGAACGGTCTGCCGAAAAGGTATTGGTGTATTTTGTTGACACCATAAACGCAAGCGAGTGCTTCCTTTTCGACCATGCCGTACCCGCGCTCTGCCTGGGAGAGCGACCTGGAGGCATAAGCCACCGGTTGGAGTTGTCCGTCTCCATTACTCTGCTGCAACACACACCCAACCCCGTATGATGATGCATCGCATGTTAAAACTAGTTTTTTACAGGGGTCATACAACGTTAACAGTTTGTTGGAACAAAGCCTGTTGAAAGCCCGTTCTTGACAATCCCCTCAAAACCATTCGCAACCCTTACGCAGGAGCACGTGTAACGGCTCCAACAATGTGCTTAAGTTCGGCAGGAAGTTCCCGAAATAGTTCAAAAGTCCCAGGAACGATCGCAACTCCGATGTGTTTCCGGGCCTGGGCGCATGACGGATCGCCTCTGTTTTGGATTCAGTAGGCCGGATCCCATCTGCGGCAACCCTCCTGCCCAAAAACTCGACCTCTGGGGCCAAAAACACACACTTGGCCTTCTTCAGCCGCAGGCCTACCCGGTCGAGTCGGCGTAGCACCTCCTCCAGGTTGTGGAGGTGTTCCTCGGTGTCTCGACCCATTATTAGGATGTCGTCCTGGAATACGATTGTGCCGGGAATGGATTTGAGCAAGCTTCCCATGTTCCTCTGAAAGATAGCGGCCGCCGAACGGATGGCAAAAGGACACCTGTTGTAGATGAACAAACCCTTGTGCGTGGTGATGGTGGTCAGAAGCTTGGATTCTTCAGCCAGTTCCTGAGTCATGTAGGCCGAAGTGAGGTCCAATTTAGTGAACAGCTTGCCACCTGCCAACGTGGCAAAAAGGTCCTCCGCCCCCGGGAGCGGGTATTAGTCCTGCAGGGACACCCGGTTGATGGTGGCTTTGTAGTCACCGCAGATCCTAACCGAGTCGTCCGCTTTAAGGACAGGAATAATGGGACTTGCCCAGTCACTGAATTCAACAGGCGAAATTATGCCCTCTCTGAGCAGCCTGTCCAGTTCACTCTCTATTTTCTCATGCATCACGTACGGCACCACTCTGGCTTTGTGGTGCACTGGTCTGGCGTCCGGGGTGATGCGTATAACTACTTTTGTGCCCTTGAACGTTCCGACATTGGGTTGAAACAGTGACCCGAATTTTTGTAGTAGCTGTGAGCATGAGCGTTTGCTCCACAGATGAAATGGCGTGCAGATCCCCCCATTTCCAGTTCATCTCAGTTAGCCAGCTCCTTCCCAAGAACGCGGGACCATTTCCTGGAACAATCCAGAGTGGCAGCCGGTTCTGTGACCCATTGTGTGTTACCACCACATTTGCACTGCCTAGCACTGGAATGATCTCTTGGGTGTATGTCCGTAGCTGTGTATTGATTCGTTCCAGTTTGGGCCCGCTAGCTCTGTGTGGCCATAGTTTCTCAAATTATTGTGCACTCATGAGGGACTGGCTAGTTCCCGTGTCCAGCTCCATGTGCACCGGGATGCCATTCAATAAAACTTTCATCATCATGGGTGGCGTTTTGGTGTGTGAGCTGTGGACGTCAGCCACATGAACCCGCTGAACTTCAGCATCCATGGCTTTACCCCAGGCCTCATCCTGCATTGCAGACCCCTCATCTGGTTCCTCTGTTTCATAGATTAGCCTCGCTACCGGCTGTTTGCAAACCCTAGCCAAATGTCTCTGGCATTACAATTCCTACAGACGAACTGCTGAAATTTGCAACTTTTCGCATAATGTCTGCCCCCGCATCTCCAGCATTGGCTGAGATCGTTGTTCACAAAAGGACTGTTAGCAGGCATTCCTCTCTGATTGTTCCCTTGGTTGTTTCTAAACACTCTGATGGTTAATGGTCCCCTTGATGACGTGAATTGCCCCTCCCCTCTCCATTGTCCCTGTCGGGGGCCCACCTTACAGTCGGTTTCAGCTTGGGTAGTTACAAAATGCCTTTGTCTGACTGCTGCAGTTTCAAAATGCCTTTGCCTGACTGCGAGATTTTGAGCCACGTTTATCACCTTAATTCCTTGGTCCGTCGCCACGTTGGACCCAGGACTACTCGTGTAAATTAGCTTGGTCTCTTCTTCCTCCAGTATGAAAGTTTGAGCTATCAATGCTGCCCCTTCTAGAGTTAAGTCCTTAGTCTCTATGAGTTTCCTGAAGATCCCGGCATGGCTAATGCCCTCAATGAAAAAATCCCTTAACATCTCCCCCCTGCAGGCATCTGAGAACTTACAGAGGCTGGCCGAGCGCCGCAAGTCTGCCACGAAGTCCGAGATGTTTTGCCCTTCCTGACGTCAGTGTGTGTAGAACCGGTGCCAGGCCATGTGTATGCTGCTCGCCGGTTTTAAGTGTTCGGTGATCAGCTGGTTGAGCTCTTCAAAAGACTTGTCGGCCGGTTTGTGGGGTGCGAGCAGGTCCTTCATCAGCGCCTACGTTTTTGTCCCGCAGCTTGTTAGTAGATGCGCCCTCCGCTTGTCAGCCGCATCCTCTCCCAGCCAGTCCTTCGTGACAAAGATCTGCTGAAGTCTCTCCACAAAATCGTCCCAGTCTTCACCCACACAGTAACGTTCCTCTGAGCTAACGGTGGCCATCCTCTGGGTTCAGTGATTCCCGTTTCCCGTCGCCAGGTGTTGGGTCCTTAACTCTTAAATATAATCACACGAGGCACGTACTGCAGACACAGTCACTCTGTGACCTTAACCTTTACTACCTGGACCAAGGAGTGCTGGCCCTGCGAGGGACCTTTTCTTATATACCTGAATCTTCAGGTAAGGAGTGTCTCCCACAAGTACATCCCCTGTGGTCAAGGTGTGCATTCCTAGTAAGTATGTACAGAATGTAGTGGTTACATGAGGGTTACAATTGTATTAGGGTTACAGTAGTATGCTGGTTACATACAAGACAAGACATACCTGGGAAGTTTTCCACTTTGTCGGGTAGATGCCAGTGTTGTAGCTGTACTGGAACAACTTGGTGAGAGGCTCGGCTAGTTCTGGAGCTCAAGTCTTCAGCACGACAACCGGGATGTTGTCGGGGCCCATACATAGCCTTTGCTGTATCCAGTGTGCTCAGCCTTTTCTTTATATCATGTGTAGTGAATTGAATTGGCTGAAAACTAGCTTCTGTGATGGTGGAAATCTCAGGAAAAGGCAAATATGGATCATCCACTTGGCACTGCTGGCTGAAGATGGTTGCACATGCTTCAGCCTTGTCTTTTGCATTCTGATGCTGGGTTCCGCCATCATTGAGCATGGGATATTCATGGAGCTTCCTCCTCCTGTTAGTTGTTTAATGGTCCACCACGATTCACAACTGCATGTGGCAGGACTGCAGAGCTTTGATCTGATCTGTTGGAGGTGGGATTGCTTAGCTCTGTCCACAGCATGTTCCTTCCGCCATTTGGTATGCATGTAGTCCTGTGTTGCAGCTTCCCCAGATTGACACCTCATTTTCAGTTATGCCTGATGCTGCTCCTGGCATGCTCTTCTGCACTCCTCATAGAAACATAGAAACATAGAAAATAGGTACAGGAGTAGGCCATTCGGCCCTTCTAGCCTGCACCGCCATTCAATGAGTTTATGACTGAACATGCAACTTCAGTACCCCATTCCTGCTTTCTCGCCATACCCCTTGACCCCCCCTCGTAGTAAGGACTTCATCTAACTCCTTTTTGAATATATTTAGTGAATTGGCCTCAACAACTTTCTGTGGTAGAGAATTCCACAGGTTCACCACTCTCTGGGTGAAGAAGTTTCTCCTCATCTCGGTCTTAAATGGCTTACCCCTTATCCTTAGACTGTGACCCCTGGTTCTGGACTTCCCCAACATTGGGAACATTCTTCCTGCATCTAACCTATCTGAACCCATCAGAATTTTAAACGTTTCTATGAGGTCCCCTCTCATTCTTCTGAACTCCAGTGAATACAAGCCCAGTTGATCCAATCTTTCTTGATAGGTCAGTCCCGCCATCCCGGGACTCAGTCTGGTGAACCTTCGCTGCACTCCCTCAATAGCAAAAATGTCCTTCCTCAAGTTAGGAGACCAAAACTGTACACAATACTCCAGGTGTGGCCTCACCAAGGCCCTGTACAACTGTAGCAACACCTCCCTGCCCCTGTACTCAAATCCCCTCGCTATGAAGGCCAACATGCCATTTGCTTTCTTAACCGCCTGCTGTACCTGCATGCCAACCTTCAATGACTGATGTACCATGTCATCCAGGTCTCGTTGCACCTCCCCTTTTCCTAATCTGTCACCATTCAGATAATAGTCTGTCTCTCTGTTTTTACCACCAAAGTGGATAACCTCACATTTATCCACATTATACTTCATCTGCCATGCATTTGCCCACTCACCTAACCTATCCAAGTCACTCTGCAGCCTCATAGCATCCTCCTCGCAGCTCACACTGCCACCCAACTTAGTGTAATCCGCAAATTTGGAGATACTACATTTAATCCCCTCATCTAAATCATTAATGTACAGTGTTAACAGCTGAGGCCCCAGCACAGAACCTTGCGGTACCCCACTAGTCACTGCCTGCCATTCTGAAAAGTACCCATTTACTCCTACTCTTTGCTTCCTGTCTGACAACGTGTTCTCAATCCATGTCAGCACACTACCCCCAATCCCATGTGCTTTAACTTTGCACATTAATCTCTTGTGTGGGACCTTGTCGAAAGCCTTCTGAAAGTCCAAATATACCACATCAGCTGGATCTCCCTTGTCCACTCTACTGGAAACATCCTCAAAAAATTCCAGAAGATTTGTCAAGCATGATTTCCCTTTCACAAATCCATGCTGACTTGGACCTATCACGTCACCTCTTTCCAAATGCGCTGCTATGACATCCTTAATAATTGATTCCATCATTTTACCCACTACTGAGGTCAGGCTGACCGGTCTATAATTCCCTGTTTTCTCTCTTCCTCCTTTTTTAAAAAGTGGGGTTACATTGGCTACCCTCCACTCGATAGGAACTGATCCAGAGTCAATGGAATGTTGGAAAATGACTGTCAATGCATCCGCTATTTCCAAGGCCACCTTAAGTACTCTGGGATGCAGTCCATCAGGCCCTGGGGATTTATCGGCCTTCAATCCCATCAATTTCCCCAACACAATTTCCCGACTAATAAGGATTTCCCTCAGTTCCTCCTCCTTACTAGACCCTCTGACCCCTTTTATATCCGGAAGGTTGTTTGTGTCCTCCTTAGTGAATACCGAACCAAAGTACTTGTTCAATTGGTCTGCCATTTCTTTGTTTCCCGTTATGACTTCCCCTGATTCTGACTGCAGGGGACCTACATTTGTCTTTACTAACCTTTTTCTCTTTACATATCTATAAAAACTTTTGCAATCCGTCTTAATGTTCCCTGCAAGCTTCTTCTCGTACTCCATTTTCCCTGCCCTAATCAAACCCTTTGTCCTCCTCTGCTGAGTTCTAAATTTCCCCCAGTCCCCGGGTTCGCTGCTATTTCTGGCCAATTTGTATGCCACTTCCTTGGCTTTAATACTATCCCTGATTTCCCTTGATAGCCACGGTTGAGCCACCTTCCCTTTTTTATTTTTACGCCAGACAGGAATGTACAATTGTTGTAGTTCATCCATGCGGTCTCTAAATGTCTGCCATTGCCCATCCACAGTCAACCCCTTAAGTATCATTCGCCAATCTTTCCTAGCCAATTCACGCCTCATACCTTCAAAGTTACCTTCTTTAAGTTCTGGACCATGGTCTCTGAATTAACTGTTTCATTCTCCATCCTAATGCAGAATTCCACCATATTATGGTCACTCTTCCCCAAGGGGCCTCGCACAACGAGATTGCTAATTAATCCTCTCTCATTACACAACACCCAGTCTAAGATGGCCTCCCCCCCTAGTTGGTTCCTCGACATATTGGTCTAGAAAACCATCCCTTATGCACTCCAGGAAATCCTCCTCCACCGTATTGCTTCCCGTTTGGTTAGCCCAATCTATGTGCATATTAAAATCACCCATTATAACTGCTGCACCTTTATTGCATGCACCCCTAATTTCCTGTTTGATGCCCTCCCCAACATCACTACTACTGTTTGGAGGTCTATACACAACTCCCACTAACATTTTTTGCCCTTTGGTGTTCTGCAGCTCTACCCATATCGATTCCTCATCATAGAAACATAGAAACATAGAAACATAGAAAATAGGTGCAGGAGTAGGCCATTCGGCCCTTCTAGCCTGCACCGCCATTCAATGAGTTCATGGCTGAACATTCAACTTCAGTACCCCATTCCTGCTTTCTCGCCATACCCCTTGATCCCCTTAGTAGTAAGGACCTCATCTAACTCCTTTTTGAATATATTTAGTGAATTGGCCTCAACAACTTTCTGTGGTAGAGAATTCCACAGGTTCACCACTCTCTGGGTGAAGAAGTTCCTCCGCATCTCGGTCCTAAATGAATTACCCCTTATCCTTAGACTGTGACCTCTGGTTCTGGACTTCCCCAACATTGGGAACATTCTTCCTGCATCTAACCTGTCTAACCCCGTCAGAATTTTATATGTTTCTATGAGGTCCCCTCTCATTCTTCTGAACTCCAGTGAATACAAGCCCAGTTGATCCAGTCTTTCTTGATAGGTCAGTCCCGCCATCCCGGGAATCAGTCTGGTGAACCTTCGCTGCACTCCCTCAATAGCAAGAATGTCCTTCCTCAGGTTAGGAGACCAAAACTGTACATAATACTCCAGGTGTGGCCTCACCAATGCCCTGTACAACTGTAGCAATACCTCCCTGCCCCTGTACTCAAATCCCCTTGCTATGAAGACCAACATGCCATTTGCTTTCTTAACCGCCTGCTGCACCTGCATGCCAACCTTCAATGACTAATGTACCATGACACCCAGGTCTCTTTGCACCTCTCCTTTTCCTAATCTGTCACCATTCAGATAATAGTCTGTCTCTCTGTTTTTACCACCAAAGTGGATAACCTCACATTTATCCACATTATACTTCATCTGCCATGCATTTGCCCACTCACCTAACCTATCCAAGTCGCTCTGCAGCCTCACAGCATCCTCCTCGCAGCTCACACTGCCACCCAACTTAGTGTCATCCGCAAATTTGGAGATACTACATTTAATCCCCTCATCTAAATCATTAATGTACAGTGTAAACAGCTGGGGCCCCAGCACAGAACCTTGCGGTACCCCACTAGTCACTGCCTGCCATTCTGAAAAGTACCCATTTACTCCTACTCTTTGCTTCCTGTCTGACAACGTGTTCTCAATCCATGTCAGTACACTACCCCCAATCCCATGTGCTCTAACTTTGCACATCAATCTCTTGTGTGGGACCTTGTCGAACGCCTTCTGAAAGTCCAAATATACCACATCAACTGGTTCTCCCTTATCCACTCTACTGGAAACATCCTCAAAAAATTTCAGAAGATTTGTCAAGCATGATTTCCCTTTCACAAATCCATGCTGACTTGGACCTATCATGTCACCTCTAATGTCCTTCCAAACTATTGCATTAATCTCCTCTTTAACCACCTCCTTTTCCTTTTGTTCTATCCTTCCTGAATGTTGAATACCCCTGGATGTTGAGTTCCCAGCCCTGATCATCCTCGAGCCACGTCTCTGTAATCAAGGTTGGGCCCCTGGCTTGATGGTAATGGTAGAGTGAGGGGTATGCCGGCCCATGAGGTTGCAGATTGTGGTGGAATACAAGTCTGCTGCTGCTGATGGCCCACAGCGCCTCATAGATGCCCGTTTTGAGCAGCTAGATCTATTCTGAATCTGTCCCATTTAGTATGGTGGTAGTGCCAAACAACAGAATGGAGCGTGTCCTCAGCGTGAAGACAGGACCTCATTTCCAAAAGAACTATACATGGTCATTACTCCCAATGCTCATGGACAGATGCATTTCCAACAAATAGATTGGTGAAGATGAGGTCAAATAGGTTTTTCCCTCATGTTGGTTCTCTCACCACCTGCCACAGGCCCAGTTATGTCCTTCAGGACTTGGGCAGCTCGGTGGAGCTACTGTGCCACTCTTGGTGATGGACATTGAAGTCTCCCACCAAGGGTACATTCTGTGCCCTTGCTACCCTCAGTGCTTCTTCCACATGGTGTTCAACATGGAGGAGTACTGATTCATCAGCTGAGGGAGGGCGGTAGGTGGTAATCAACAGGAGGGTTCCTTGCCAGTGACCTGAAGCCATGAGACTTCATGGGGTCCGAAGTCAATGTTGAGGACTCCCAGGGCCACTCCTTCCCATATACCACTGTACCACCCACCACCTCTGGTGGGGCTGCCTTGCTGGTAGGAGCCTGGGACATTGGCTGAAAGGTATGATTCTGTGAGTATGATTATATCAGACTGTTACCTGATTATTTTGTGGTACAGCTCTCCCAATTTTGGCACGTCCCCAGATGTTTGTGAGGAGGACTTTGGAGGGTCGACTGGGCTGGGTGTGCTGTTGTCGTGTCCGAAGCCGATGCCGGGTGGTCCGTCCGCTTTTATTCTAATGATTGTTTTTCGTGGCGGTTTGTTACAACTAAGCCATTTCAGAGGGCAGTTAAGAGTCATCCACATTGCTGGGTCTGGAGTCACAGACCGGGTAAGGACGGCAGATTTCCTTCCCTATTAGTGAACTATATGGGTTTTTACGACAATCCAATAGTTTCATGGTCAATATTACTCTTGATTTATTTAACTGAATTTTATCTGGATTTTATTCCAGATTTATTTAACTGAATTTACATTCCTCAGCTGCCGTGGTGGGATTTGAACACACGTCTGGATCATTGGACCAGGCCTCAGTAACATAACCACTATTCTACCATTCCCAGTAGCAGTTGGAGAAGATTCTGTGGACCTGATTAATTTCCCCTCCACAGGGACTGTCTTATAGCTAGAGCAATGTCTTCTAAATTAAAACACATATTTTTTACCCTTCACTCCCATTGAGAATCATCAATTTGAAGGTTTCCTCCCATGAGAACTATTCAGACTTACCTTGATGGATATCAGATCACTTCAATCTGCCTTCTAAGGCATTTGATATATGAGGATATAGGATATTACCTGTATTCCGGTTTACTGAGATTTGTGACACAGCTACCACCATGTTTATTTAGGCCTTGATGTTAAGCTGACTCCTGTCAGCTTCAGCAGTAAAATTTGATTAATCACTATAATTGGTTGGAGGTAACAACCAACTTTATTCATGTTGCACTGTCTTTTAGGTTGGGGCAGTAAACAGAGAATTGTTTACTCAGGAAACTATTCTATACAATTTGTTTACAATGCCTGCCTGCTAATTCTTCAAAACAGGCTCTTATTCTGCAAATAAGCAGTGCTCACTAAATACACATCGACCGTACTGATATAGTCACATCAGTCTCTCGCAAGGTAAATTTTTTTTAAGATTGGGAATTCCTCTTTTAGACATTAAATCAATATTTTCTCTCATTGCCTTGTCTAGTGATCTTTTTGCATCATGCACCACCAACTTCAGAAATTGTCAAGTTCATTTTCAGGCCTCCTTCCCAGTGGACATGGGGCTTTGAGCTCCAAAAACTTACTGCCCCGTTTTCGCCATTATTGTAGCCATCTCTCTTTTGCTGGAGTCCTCCAAATAGGGTGAACAAATGCCTGAAGAGGGTGAACAGTTTATTTATTTAAATTGGGGTCTTATAACACCAACAGGACCATTACAACAGAGACTACACTCCAAAAGTACTTCATTGGCTGTAAAGTGCTTTGAGAGGTCCGGTGGTCATAAAAGGTGCTATATAAATCCAAGTCTTTCTTTCTTTTTTTGATGCCATTTTTGGACTGAACCAGGCAGAGCGTGCTCCTCCAGGCTCTACAAAATTAGCCTGGGCTGCTGCCAATCCGCACCCCCCGACACCAGAGACCAGAGTTCCTCACCCACCCCAGAGATCAGAGCCACCCCCCGGATCAGAATCATCCCCCCCGCCCCTTGCCGCCGCCCCCCCTTGAGATCAGAGCCACCGCCTAACCTGTGACAGAGAGTACAATCACAAATGATGGTGTAACCATAATTTTGTGGGTGATATGTGTTGTCACCTGCAACAGAGACATTAGTGATGAGAGTATTTTTAAAAAAGACTTGCATTTATATAGCACCTTTTGACCTCGGGACTTCCCAAAGCGCTTTACAGCCAATGAAGTACTTTTGAAGTATAATCATTGTGAAGAATGGAGTGACAAGACACAGAGATAGGAAAGGGACCGACTAATCTTTTTGGGCACTGAGTCAAAAGAGGATGTGCCTCATTGTTTAATGAGAAAAGTGTTGTGTATCGTCAAAGCATGCACTCCCATGTTCCGCCACCGGGGAGCGCATTCCCTGAAGTCCCAAGGGATCCCTTGGGAGCACTGTATATAAGCCGGCCCCTAAGGCCTGTTCCTCATTCTGGAGTGACTTAATAAAGACTGAGGTCACTGTTACTTTAACCTCCCTGTGTGTAGTCTCATCTGTGTTAGGAACACAACAACTGGCGAGGAGTACACAAATCCAACGCAAAGATGCAGCAAACTGTGGACATCCTGGAGAAGTTCTAGGAGGGTGAGGACTGGGAAGCCTATGTCGAACGGTTAGACCAGTACTTTGTAGCCAACGAGCTGGACGGAGAAGGAAGCGCTGCAAAAAGGAGAGCGGTCCTCCTCACGGTCTGCGGGGCACCAACCTACAGCCTCATGAAGAATTTTCTGGCTCTGGTGAAACCCACAGATAAGTCATATGAGGAGCTGTGTACACTGATTCAGGAGCATCTTAACCCGAGGGAGAGCGTGCTGATGGCGAGGTATCGGTTCTATACATACCAGCGGTCTGAAGGTCAGGAAGTGGCGAGCTATGCCGCCGAGCTAAGGTGACTTGCAGGACAATGTGAGTTTGATGACTACCTGAGCAAATGCTCAGAGACTTTTTTGTACTGGGCATTGGCCACGAGACCATCCTACGAAAACTTTTGACTGTAGAGACACCGATCCTCAGCAAGGCCATTGCGATAGCACAGGCGTTTATGTCCACAAGTGATAACACCAAACACATCTCTCAGCACACAAGTGCTAGCAATGTTCATAAATTAACTGGAACTGTGTTTGCGAGCAGAAATGTACAGGGCAGAAACCACGAGTCTGCAATTGCCAGCAGGCCTCAGGTGACCCAGATGACTCAGAGTCCCCAACAAAGGATGAATGCAAGGCAATTCACACCTTGTTGGCATTGTGGAGGCTTCCATTCAGCCTATTCATGCCGGTTCAAAGGGTATGTTTGCAAGAGCTGTGGAACAATGGGGCACCTGCAACGAGCTTGCAGACGAGCTGCAAGCTCTGCAAAACCTGCTAACCACCAAGTGGCAGAGGAAGATCGATCCATGGTGGATCAAAGCAATGTCGAGCCTCAGAAAGAGGAGGCAGATGCTGAAGTACACGGGGTGCACATATTTTCGATGAAATGTCCACCGATAATGCTAAACGTAAAATTGAATAGCTTACCCATAGCCATGGAACTGGACACTGGCGCTGGCCAATCCATCATGGGTAAAAAGATGTTTAAGAGACTGTGGTGCAACAAGGCACTCAGGCCAGCCCTGAGCCCCATCCACACGAAACTGAGAACATACACCAAAGAGCTTATCACTGTCCTGAGCAGCGCCATGGTCAAGGTCACCTACGAGGGCACGGTGCGCAAACTGCCACTCTGGATTGTCCCGGGCGATGACCCCACACTGCTTGGAAGGAGCTGGCTGGGCAAAATCCGCTGATGACATCCAAGTGCTATCACATGTCGATGAGGCCTCATGTACCCAGGTTCTTACCAAATTTCCTTCCCTTTTTGAGCCAGGCATTGGAAACCTTTCCGGGGCGAAGGTGAGGATCCACTTGGTCCCAGAGGCACGACCCATTCACCACAAGGAACGAGCGGTACCTCACATGATGAGGGAGAGAGTGGAAATCGAGCTGGGCAGGCTGCAACACGAGGGCATCATCTCCCCAGTGTAATTCAGCGAGTGGGTCAGCCCGATTGTTCCAGTACTCAAAAGTGATGGCATGGTCAGGATTTGCGGCGATTATAAAGTAACTATTAATCGTTTCTCGCTACAGGACCAATACCTGCTACCTAAGGCAGATATTCTATTTGTGATGCTGGCAGGAGGCAAGACGTTCACCAAGCTCGACCTGACTTCAGCCTACATGATGCAGGAGCTGGAGGAGTCTTCGAAGGGCCTCACCTGCATCAACACGCACAAGAGACTGTTCATTGACAACAGATGCCCGTTTGGAATTCGGTCGGCTACAGCGATCTTCCAGAGAAACATGGAGAGCCTACTCAAGTCGGTACCACGCACGGTGGTTTTTCAGGATGACATATTGGTCACAGGTCGGACACCGTCGAGCACCTACAAAACCTGGAGGAGGTCCTCCAGCGACTGGAACGCGTAGGGCTGCGGCTGAAGAGGTCGAAATGCGTCTTCATGGCAACAGAAGTAGAGTTTTTGGGGAGAAAGATCGCGGCAGACGGCATTCAGCCCACAGACGCCAAGACAGAGGCTATCTATGGGGTACTGAAGTTGCATGTTCAGCCATGAACTCATTGAATGGCGGTGCAGGCTAGAAGGGCCGAATGGCCTACTCCTGCACCTATTTTCTATGTTTCTATGTTTCTATGTTTCTATCAGGAACGCGCCCAGGTCACAGAACGTCACGGAGCTGCGGTCGTTCCTGGGACTCCTCAACTATTTTGGTAACTTCCTACCGGGGTTAAGCACCCTCTTAGAGCCCCTACATGTGTTATTGCATAAAGGTGAGAACTGGGTATGGGGAAAAACACAAGTAATTGCTTTTGAGAAAGCCAGAAACATTTTATGCTCCAACAAGCTGCTTGTATTGTATAACCCGTGTAAAAGATTTGTGCTAGCATGTGATGCATCGTCGTACGGAGTCGGGTGTGTATTACAACAAGCTGACGTTGCGGGGAAGTTGCAACCTGTCACCTATGCTTCCAGGAGCTTGTCTAAGGCCGAGAGGGCCTACAACATGATTGAGAAAGAGGCATTAGTGTGTGTGTTTGGTGTAAAGAAAATGCATCAGTACCTGTTTGGCCTCAAATTTGAGCTGGAAACCGATCACAAGCCCCTCATATTCCTGTTCGCTGAAAACAAGGGGATAAATACTAATGCCTCAACCCACATACAAAGGTGGGTGTCATGTATTTCACCATCTTGCAATGACAATAGTTATGTAACTGTAACTCATGCACACTGTACCTGTACCCTTGAAATGCACACCCTGACCACAGGGGGTGAGCTTGTGTGAGACACTCCTCACCTGGGTTTCCAAGTATATAAGGGGAGGTCCCACCCAGGGTCAGCACTCCTTGGTCCTGGGCATAAAGCGAAGGTCACAGAGTGACTGTGTTTGATACATACATGCCTCGTGTGAGTTTGTAACAAGGTGTAGAGACACTACATTTGGCGACGAGAAACGGGAATCACCGAACCACGAGAATGGTCACCAGTGGCACAGAGGAACGCTACTGTGTGGGTGAGGACTGGGACGACTTCGTGGAAAGACTCCAGCAGAGCTTTGTCACAAAGGACTGGCTGGAAGAGACAGTGGCTGACAAGCGGAGGGCGCATCTACTGACCAGCTGCGGGCCACAGACGTATCCGCTGATGAAATACCTGCTCGCACCCCAAAAGCCAGCGGACAAGTCCTTCGAAGAGCTCAGACAGCTGATCAGTGAGCATCTCAAGCTGGCAAGTAGCGTACACATGGCCCGGCACCGGTTCTACTCTCACCGGCATCGGGAGGGTCAAATCGTCTTGGACGTCGTGGCGGAACTGCGGCGATTGGCCAGTCTCTGTAAGTTCTCCGATGCCTGCAGGGGGAGATGTTCAGGGACTTTTTCATTGAGGGCATTAATCATGCCGGCATTTACAGGAAGCTCATAAAGACTAAGGACTTGACTTTAGAAGGGGCGGAGTTGATAGCTCAGACCGCCTCACCTTGTAAATAGTTTTCACTTTGACTTTGGGGGGGGGGGGCGGCGGAGTGTTGTTGTGTATCTGTAAAGCATGCACTCCCATGTTCCGCCACCAGGGAGTGCAGCCCCTGAAGTCCCAACATTCCTTGGGAGCACTGCATATAAGCCAGCCCCGAAGACCTGTTCCTCTCTCTGGAGTGTCTTAATAAAAACTGAGGTCACTGTTACTTTAACCTCCCTGTGTGCAGCCTCATTTGTGTTAGGAACACAGCAAAAAGTATGTTGTATAATGAGCTGAGACTGAATCATTTGTGGGGATTGTTATCAAATCTGAGAGCCTTAAAAAAAATCTATCAGTCCCCTGAATCTGCCAACATCAAAGAAATATTTGGAGTAAGATTTATTTAATTAGTGAAAGTCATTGACAACCCATTTAACACATGTGGAACTGTCTTAGACTGAGATGCCTGAAACCAGGAAGATTTATGATCAGCAGAAGGGACAGGGACAGACAACCCATTTAACAATAGAGAGCCGCCTTTATTTTCGAGTGGCATAGGTCAGATTTTTTTTAATGAATGAAACTCAATTCCTTCTCCTGTGAAACACCCTGCGACGTTTTACTACGTTAAAAGCGCTATATAAATACAAGTTGTTGTTGTTGCTGCTTCCGCGCGTCCCTTAGCAGGTCCGCAATCCTCCGGCACTGGCCTCGTAACCGCTCGGCCATTTCCGACAGTTGGCCCGAAGAAACTCGGCTGTAGCTCGGACAATCGGCAGGTCCCTTCCTCCCAGCCCCGCCCGAATTTGGGCTCGGTAATTCCCGTCACTGTTCGGGGGGGCGCTCGGTAATTCCCGTCACTGCTCGGGGAGCACTCGGTAATTTCCGTCAGCGCTCGGGGCCTCCTGCCTTGTTTCCAGACGGCTTTATGTCTGCTCGGTCTGGGGGGGCGGGGAATGGTGGTGCGCGTGCGCGGCCGCCATCTTGCCGGCGTTCCGTGTTCCAGTGACAGGGACTGTGAGTGGAAATCAGCCTCATCATAATAAAGGCGAGGAGCCACGACTCTGCGCTCCCTTAGCAACCGGGGCCTGTCTCTCCGCATAGGCCGCGCCGTTAGCCGGCTCCCGACCAGAGAACGGCCCCGCCTCCTCCATTATCATTATATATATTATAGATAGATATTAATTTTGAATGATGCGGTGAAACGGCCGGCGGAGCGGCGCCCTCAGCACCGGGGACCTAGGGCCTGCGATGCTGCCGCCGGGCGGTGTGAGGAGTTTGTGTGAGGAGGCTTGAGGAAAGTGTCCGGCTCGGCCCGAGCCGCCGACCCGTCCCGCGACTCGGGGCACGTTCCCTTGAGTGAAAAGCGAGCGGGATCATCATCACCCACCCCGGTTAAAATGTCGGCAGCGGCTTGAGATGAGCCGGCGGGAGGAGAGGGGGAGGAGGCGTTTCGTTTGAAAAGAGGGCAGCGCTCAGCCAGCCAGCGTGTGTGAGGGAGAGAGAAGGGGAGAAGGGGGTGGGCTCAGAGCAGACGCCGGTCGGCCGGGTAGGTCGACTCAGCTCAGCTCAACTCCGCTCACATCCCCCGGCCCCCCCAGCTTGCACTTTGCTGGTTTGCCGCAGCCGGGTCCCGGGGTGTGAGTGTTTGTGTGTGTGTTCGGGGAGAGTAGAGCCGGGGTCCCGGGGGTTTCTTCTCCTTTTCTCAATGCGATGATGCACCAGTCGGAAAGCGCGGCGGACAGGAAGATGGCGCACCCGCTCTACCCTCGGCGGAGCAGCAACCCGGCCGCCGCCGCCGCTCCTGTTCCTTCCTCGGCCTCGCTCACCAGCCTGATGGGCGCCTCCGCCGGCCGCTCGCACCCAGAGGACGTGCCGCCGGCCACCATGCGCTCGGCCGCCGTCGCGCCGGGCCCCGGTCCGATCCCCAACCCCAGCTCCGTGCCGGCTCCTGGCGCCTCCTCGGCCGGGCCGCATCCGCCGCAGAGTCTCAGCCTCCATCCTCCTACTCCTGCTGGTGCTGTGCCGCCCGTCTCCATGGCCGGGGCCCAGATGAAGAAGAAGAGCGGCTTTCAGATCACCAGCGTGACACCGGCACAGAACAACGCCGGCTCCAACAACAGCATCGCCGAGGACACCGAGAGCTACGACGACATGGACGAGTCTCACACCGAGGACCTGTCGTCTTCCGAGATCCTGGACGTCTCCAGGGCCACCGACTACGAGCCGGAGCGGAGCTCTTCCGAGGAAACTTTAAACAACGTCGGGGACGCCGAGACCCCCAGCGCCCTGTCTCCGAATCAGCCTCGCCTGCCTCAGCACCAGACAACTTTGTTTAACGGCAGCATCCACGGCCTCCATCCACACCACCACCATCACCCTCATCCTCACCATCATCATCATCACCACCACCATCACCCTGCCATGGTGGCAGGGCCCGGGATAGTCACTGCTGCTGCTGCACCTTCAGGAGGAGGAATAATGCCTTCTGCAAATGTTACCACTTGTACTGAAAAAAATGGCATCAGTGCCCCCATGTCTGGATTAGTGAGCAGCTCAGTTGGTACTCCTGCACCACTGACGTCCAACATCAGTACCCCAGGTAATGGCAATGCCAGAACTGTAAGTGGATTGAGCGGTGTTGGTAGTAATGTACACATCAACGTTGCTGGGACAAGTGGTGGTGCCAATGCCAATGCTGTTGGTAGTACTGCCAGTGTCATTGGGGCTTCTAATACTGCAATTTCTACGAGTGCAGTAGGAGGCCAAGTGCCTGCAGTCAGCCAGCAGCCTGCAGCTGGCAGTTCCAGATTTAGAGTTGTGAAACTGGATTCTAGTACTGAACCATACAAGAAGGGTCGGTGGGTTTGCACTGAATTTTATGACAAGGAAAATGCCACTGTTCTCACCGAAGGCACGTCTGTGAACAGGACAGTGGAAAGTGTAAAGCAAGCTGCTGCTGATGCAAATCTGGAACGGGAAAGTACAAGTGGCGGGAGTTCGGTAAGCAGTACTTTGAGTGCAGTTGGTTATTATATAGAAAATGCTGGTAATGGAGAGCCAGGGTTGGTTTCTGCACCTCAGCAACAGGCCTTTCAATCACTCTGTAATCAGCAGTTAGATTTTAGCAGCAGTGGTGCTCTGCCACAAAGTGTTTCCCAGCCACAGCTTACACAAATTCAGTTGCATTCACAAGATGTTATGCATTCGCAGCAGAAGTCAAGTGCTCCCCTCTCTGGTCGAACAAGTATCAGTAATGTAACTAATGTTCAAGTCCCAATTCAACAGCAGTTACCATATTCTCAGCAACAACAGCCTTCGCAGACCATGTCAGCTGTGCCCCAGTCACAGCAACTATCGTATCCTCAGCAACAGCCAGCTTCACAGATGACAACACAGCATATTATGTCATCAAATACAAGTGCTGTCATTACAGAATATGTGCAGCAACCTCAAATGCAGCCCTCTGCACAAGCCATGCAGCAGAGCAGTGGTGGGGTAGGATCAGCAGCACCATCAGGCCAACCACAAACTGTTCAAGGCCAAGCACAATCTGTATTAGCACAAGCACAATCTGGACTGGCACCAAGTCAGCCTGTGGGACATGTTTCAACAATGATGCCACCTGCTGGTGCTGCCAACGGGCAGCTGGTAACAGGTCAACAAGGGAATACAATCTCTTTGTTACAACAGTCTTCACCACCTATTAACCAGTCAGCACCAATCGGCTTGCAGCCAAGTGCTCCTCCACCTGTAGGACAGCAAGTAGGACAGCCTTTGCAGAGCGGGATGGTACAGCAGCAGGGCAATACATCAGGGCTTATGCAGCAAGTAACTATGGCACCACAGAAACAACAGTTGTTACCACAACCTCAAGGTCAAGGAGTTGAGTGTATTGTTCAAAGTGTGAACAATCAGCAGATAACTGGAATAAGTTCTACACCATCTACTGTTACTGCCAACCTGCCCAGTGTTGGATCTAATGTATCTACCAATGTATCTGCAAACGCTGTTCCTCAACAAACCACTACGCAGACCTCTGTTGTGCAGAATGGCAATTTGATTCAGAATGCCAGCCAGCCTTCTATACCAACAAATGTAAGCGTCCCTACGGCACAAGGAGGACCACAGAAAATGGTGCCAGGCTTTGCTCAGTACACAGGACCCATCCAGTCACTCTTGAATGCCGTGGAAGATTCCCGACGACCTACAGACCAGCCAGCGCTGAATGTACATCAGGTAGCTATTGGAGAAAGCGTGCTGAGTGCAGCTTCTGCTTTGGTCCAGGAAATTGCCAGCAGTGCCAACCTACCTGCTTCTGCATCACTACTTCCTTTAAAGACCTTGCCACTGTCCATGCAGCCTGTGGATGGTGACGATGACAGGTAAGAGTAGGTTTTGGCATAGCCTATTTGTGTGTGAGATTTTTTTTTTTAAAGTGTAAGCTCCAAGTTTGCATCGAAAATACTTTTTCTACAGGAAATGTGGTTTAGTATTTGTTGCATTTTGCACATTTAATTCTTTGAACTGTGGCTGCTGTTTACAAGATCCAGACAGTGATGATTTTACATTGATAATTCGAACAGCGGTGTTTTTTTAAAATAGTTTTCTTCAGAGGTATTTGATTGCACATTGGACACAGATATCATGAGTCAAAATGGCTTCTCACACTTCTGTAGACACAACTTTAAAAAAAATTCTTAAATTAACCAGTACTAGATAAAAGTAACATAATACTGCAGTTAAGTAAGACTATAGCAGTTTGTAGCCTGCAGAAGAAAGAATGGGACTATAAAATCTTCCACATAATAGTAAAAATATGGACATTTAAAATTACATCTAAGAATCTGCAGAAGAAAAATGTAATTTGTTCTTTACCTTGTGTTGTAACTATTGGTGTTTGTCATATGCTCAGCCCCATTGCAGCTGATGGTTGAGTATAGGAAAAGGGAGAAAAGTAGCTGAAAAATTGCAAGGCATGGAAGTTTTGCGTGGCTGAAGTATTCCTGCTTTGGAATAATTAAGCTCTTAAAGAAATAATTTAATCTTGTTCAATGAGTTGGCATTTGCAGTTGTGCAGCTGGATGATGTCCAGTGTTTATCACTGTCATATTACCTTGAATTTAAATGATGGAGCATTGCCATGGAAGGGCACACTGATTTTTTTTTTAATGTATTTTTAGTTTCCAATTTGTGAATTTTTTTTATGCCTCATTAGTTGTGAAATTAGGATTAAAAAGAAAGAGTTGCCTTGCGCACTCAAAATAGTTTAGAAGGTGACATTTGACCCATGTAGAATATGAGCTGCACGCTGCACACTGAATCAGCCAGTTGTTTGGCTTGCCTGCCCTACATTGCTATCGAATAGTGTAATGCTATAGCACTCTGAACAGGGGGCTTGGTTCTACCTCCCCTTTCATTGGTGATTGGCATGGAGCTGCTGCAGAACTGGTGCCTTGTGCCAAAGTTTATACAAATGCTTAACAGATGGTTGATGGATTCAGATAAAAAGATGACTGCCAAAGATAGTGAGAACCGAAAGCTCCTAGAATATGAATGCAATCTTTTCCTTTCTTTGTCAATTACCAGTATCTGATCCATTTTCCACGTTTAAGTATCTGAAAATGCATATTTTGTTCTACTAAAAGTATTTGCAAAAAAAATGATTTGAATTAAAAAATTTAAAATTGCAATGTTTACTGTAATTTACCCCTTCCCCCCTCTTTCCCCCCCCCCCCCCCAAGACTTGTAGTATTTTGTCAAAGCAAGCTTGATATGAATGGAAGTGTGCATTCATTTGCATATGCATACTTATTGTTTTTACCATATAAAATGCACTTTTTGCATTAGAAAATAGAGATGGGGAAACAGTAAGTACATGTTATATGTCTGTGTATTTTGTATGTGGACATAAATAAGGTTCTGTTGCAAAAGAAAGACTGCAGATTGACTTTCAGAATGTAGCGATAATAGTTTTAAGTCCCCATTACTTCTGTTCACTAGATATAGGCACTGGGTGTATGGTACAGGATGGATTCATCTCTCGTTAACCTTCAGTTAATGGATCTGAAATGGGCAGTGGTTAAGGCACACTTGACTCCGAGTGTTACTGGGCTAGAGAGAGACTGGGAGAATTATCCAAGGTTCCATCTCCTATTTCTGTTCAGTCATCCCTGCCGGAAAGTGTGCAAGAGATGCAGAATACGATAAAGTGTGATTTTTCTCCCCCCCCCAAATTTATTAGATTCACTTGAACAATGTTGGTGCCTGTAGAATTCTACTCCAGCATAAATCACTGCCCAGCAGAGGAGGGGAAAGACTGAGATCAGGAGGAGATAGTGGTATGATGTAAAGTTTTCAGATATGCGATGCATCATGGTAGAGCTTTATTGCTCCACTTAAAAATTGAAATAGGCGATAATGGGGTCCTTGCAAAAGAGAGCCTTAAATCTGCTCTGCTATGTTATGACATGTCAAAGTTTACACCAGTTCAACAATGACATCCTGGGAGCTATTTATGGTGAGTCTGTGGCTACCTGTCAAACCAAAGTGATTAACACGATCAGCTTCTCGCTTCCCGTTCACCCTCGCCCCCTCCCCATTTCTACAAACGTTATCTTATCTGTTCACTCCAAGACTTAAAGGGTCACTATAAATGCAAGCACTAAAACATGTAGCACATTATAACATCGGAAAGGATGGACGCGAATTCACTGTGGGCATTTTCTCCTTTTGCTTGCTATGGGATGGCTTGGAGCGATACCGTATTTCAAATGATCAATCTTTTTTTAGATAGGAACTTGTTTCCTTTGGATGGCCTTGGGAAGAGGGAAGCTGTTTTTTTATTAAAATCTTGTTGGGATTGTTCTAGTCAAATCTTTATCTAGATATTTGTCATTGTCCTAAGAATTTAAAGGTGCTGCTTGAAATAATGTGGAGGGCTGCATTTAATTCTCCACCCCCTAAAGAAAACCCTTGGTGTTACCAATAATTGACCAAGGAATGGACATCATGTTTCCCTTGATATTGGCTCCTGACAGATTTGAAAGTTTAGATACCTGTGATTGCAACTAGTGGGAGTGAAAGTTAAGGTGGTAGAACCTTTTATAATCCAATCTCTAACAGTTAAGCAATGATGGGATGCCGGGGTGGGAGGTATTGGGAGATTAAACTGTTAATAAAACTTTGGAACCCAATGAGTGCATCAATGCAATTTACGAATGCAACTAGAAAATGCAAAGTTTTACAAAGGCAAATATCTAGATGCATGAACTTAAGGTTTTTGTATTTTTAGGTAGCATGGCTCACCAAAAAGAAACTGATGACTAGTCTAATTTGACACGCTGCAGGATTTTTTTGCATAAAATTTGGCCTGTAACAATATCGCTTGCAAATTTACTACTTGCCTTGAGCAGAACCTTTTTGCAATGTAATTTAAAAAAAATACTCAATCTTCCCTGGTGTTCATGAACAAAATACAATTCTTTCCCTCTAACTCTTCATTGAATGTCTGATTCTTTTTCTCTAGCACTTCCACTTCCTGTCTCCCTATTTTCATTCATGTCTCTATCTGTTTAATGCTGATATGTCTCCCTTTTTCTGCATGCCTTCCCTCTACCCAGATTCCCTCTCCCCTGCATGTATTTGTGTCACCTCATACACTTTCTTTCTCTCTCACTGTCTCCTTTCCCCCATGGCCCCCAATATGTAGGGTCCTTGGCTCACAAAGATTCATAAATGCTGTTTCTGACTATGAAGGAGGGACCAGCAGTTCAGCCCTGGAGGGTTTGAGGACTGGGATGGGAATTGGATGGCAGAGCCTTGGACTAATGTTGAATTAACGTAGAAATGTAGAGATTGATTACTTTGGAAAGGATTAGGTGAAAAAGGGATTTTAAGGAGGGTGTTGAGGGATTTCAGGAGATCTCAAGGCTAGAGTCAGATGAATGGATAGTTTTGGGGAGGTTGGAGGAAGTTAGAGATTGGTAAATGCAAGGTCATGAATACAAATATAATTGAGATTTTTAAATTGGAGGTGTTGGAGGACTTGGGCCAATGTAGGTCACTCAGGACAGGAGTAATGGGTGAGTGGCCTTGGTGTGGGTTAGGATGCGTGCAGCAGAGTTTTGGATGAGCTGAAATTTATAGAGCATGGAAGAAAACATTGTAATAGTCAAGTCTGGGGGTGACAAACGCATGGATGAAGGTTTCTGCAGCAGATAGGCTAAGGCGAGCAATGGTACGGAGGTGGAAATGGGTAGTTTGTGATGGAGAGGATATGGGGTCGGAAGTTCAGCTTGGGGTCCAATAAGGCACTGAGGCTGCAAACAGTTTTTCAATCTGATAAAGTGGCTGGGATGGAAGCGGCAATCTGTGGCAATGGTACAGAGCGAGAGCTGAAGATGATTGCTTTGATCTTCCTGATGTGTAACTGGAGGAAATTGCAGTTCATCCAAGATTGGATGCCAGACAAACAATCTGTCAACAGAGCCAGTAGAGGGCCCTTAAGGGGAAAAGCTGGATATCGCCAGGGTACATGTGGAAGCTGACCGTGTGTTTGGATGTTGTCACTAAGGGACAGTATGTAAATGAAGAAGGAGGGTTCGAATGATAAATCTTTGGGCGATTGCAGTGATAATGTGGGGCAGGAAAAGAATGCTAGCTGCAGTTTGATAGGTAAGAGTGGAACCAAGTGAAGGTGGATAGTGGAGGAAAGGTATTGGCTGCAGAGAGGATGAGGAGAGAAAATACACTACTGTCACAGTTACAGCGGATGTCATTTGTGACTTTGATTAGTGTTTTCGTGCTTGCTCTCTTCCATCCCCCTTTTCTTTGTGTCCATCTCTGTCTAAGTTTTGTTTTATCGCTTTGTCTGTCTCTATATGGCATATAAATTATAATTCACAAGATCTTTTGTCTCAGCCTTTTATACAACTGTTTATCTGCGATATAGCCATGTGAAAGCACATTTGCTCTTCAAATAGTGCACAGACTTCCTAATCTTGGAACACCTTTGAAAGCTCGTTGCTTACCACAAGGAATATTTGGGGGCGGCGGTGGACACAATGTTTTGGAGAAGAAAGGCCATTTAGCCTAGCGAAGGTTAGAGGAGACTTTCTGTCAGGTACACTCCGATCAGTTCTTGTGTATTTCTAGTACTGCAGCATGAATATGGAACCCAAAAAAGGACATTTGACCCTTCCAACAGCTCATGTAATTTCTACTGTTGTGGACACTCCATAATTTGATGATCTGAAGGAGGCTTGGTGTCCAATTTAAAACTTCAAAGAGGGAACAAAAACAATTTCTTCCTGATCTAGAAGATAATCACATGAAAACTGAGATCAGTTTATCTTATTCATCCCTCACAGTTTGCATTACATCAATGCTACCTTATTCTGTATGGAATTAATCACTTTTATGTTGACAATTTTAATCCTATAATATCAATCTTTTTTATAACCATTGGTCCATAAGGTATTTCATATTGTTAGTTTGTTTCCAGAGGCCTACCCCTGGGGCCTGAGTTATGTTTCAATCCTAGAGTTGAATTTTCATTTGACTCTTGAGTCATTGGGATGTCTAGGCCCTTTGACAAATTCTGAGAAATGTTATGGGAGTTACAGTTTTCACCTTGCTTCTGTGGAAGGACAGTGCCCTGGGTGTGAGATTTTTAATATGACAATGAAATGTAAGTCCTGGTGGAGCAAGAGACATCATAAATGAAGGATTCTGTAGAGTTTAAGCCATTAAATAAAAATTGAGTCTAGGATGAGGGAGACTGAGATTGGTGCCGGCATGGCAGAGGGATATTTTGGGCACTTTAATACTGGACTTTAACATATTGGCCAGAGTCAGCCAATCCTGGACCACGTTCAAAGTTCTAGTCACAGGAAGCTTAGAATGGCGAAGCTTCCTCGTGCAGTGCTAGACAGACACCTTCAAGGTCTACAAATCCATTGGATGTAAGTGGAGAAACATGTATTTCATAGTTATGTAAATAATTTGAGAGAGTTTTGGGGTGCAAGCAGGGAAGGTACTTGCAGCTAAAGGAAATATTGCAAATCTACCGGATGAGATGGGCCAACAATTACTTGCATTTTTTTGAGCACCTTTTAATGTAGGAAGATGTCTCTAAATGCTTCATAGAAGCCAACATAAAAGGGAATTAACGGCTAGTAAGAGAAGGGGTTGGGCCGATTAGGGACCAAAATGGAGACCTACGCATGGAGGCAGAGGGCATGCCTGAGGTACTAAATGAGTACTTTGCATCTGTCTTTACCAAGGAAGAAGATGCTGCCAAAGTCATAGTGAAAGAGGAGACAGTTGAGATACTGGATGGGATAAAAATTGATAGAGGAGGTACGAGAAAGACTGGCTGTGCTTAAGTAGATAAGTCACCAGGACCGGAGGGGATGCATACTAGGATGCTGACTGAAGTAAAGATGGAAATTGCAGAGGTACTAGCTGTAATCTTCCAATCTTTCTTGGATATGGGGTTGTGCCAGAGGATTGCAAATGTTACGCCCTTGTTCAAAAAAAGGTGCAAGGATAAACCCAGCAACTACAGGCCAGTCAGTTTAACCTCAGTAGTGGGGAAGCTTTTAGAAACTATAATCCGGGTCAAAATTAAGAGTCACTTGAACAAGTGTGGATTAATTAAGGAAAGCCAGCACGGATTTGTTAAAGGCAAATCATGTTTAACTAACTTGATTTGAGTTTTTTGATGAGGTAACAGAGAGGGTTTGTGAGGGCAATGCAGTTGATGTGGTGTATAAGGACTTCCAAAAGGTGTTTGACAAAGTGCCACATAATAGGCTTGCCAGCAAAATTGAAGCCCATGGAATAAAAGAGACCGTGGCAGCATAGATAGAAAATTGGCAAAGTGACAGGAAACAGAGAGTAGTAGTGAACTGTTGTTTTTTAGACTGGAGGAAGGTATACAGTGGTGTGCCCCAGGAGTCGGTACTAGGACCACTACTTTTCATGATACATATTAATGACTTAGACTTGGGTGTACAGGGCATAATTTCAAAATTTGCAAAGTATACAAAACTTGGAAGTGTGGTGAACAGTGAGGAGGCTAGTAATAGACTTCAAGAGGACATAAACAGGCTGGTGGATTGGGCGGGCAAGAGGCAGATGAAATGTAACGTAGAAAAGTGCGAAGTGATACATTTTGGTAAGAAGAATGAGGAGCGGCAATATAAATTAAAGGGTACAACTCTAAAGGGGATGCAGGGACAGAGACCTGGGGTTATATGTGCACAAATCGTTGAAGGTGGTAGGGCAGGATGAGAAAACAGTTAAGAGCATAATGGAATCCTGGGCTTCATAAATAGGGCATAGAGTACAAAAGCAAGGAAGTTATGATGAACCTTTATAAAACAATGGTTCGACCTCAACTGCAGTATTGTGTCCAATTCTGTGTCCCACACGTGAGGAAGGATGTGAAAGCCTTGCAGAGGGTGCAGAAAAGATTTACGAGAATGATTCCAGGGATGAGGGACTTCAGTTACGTGGATAGACTGGAGAAGCTGGGGTTGTTATCCTTGGAGCAGAGAAGATTAGGAGGAGATTTGATAGAGTTGTTTAAAATCATGAAGTGTCTAGAGAGAGTGGATAGAGAGAAACTGTTCCCATTGGCGGAAAGGTCGAGAACCTGAGGTGATTGGCAGAAGAACCAAAGGCAACATGAGGAAAAACTATTCTTACGCAGCACGTGATTAGGATCTGGAATGCACGGCCTGAAAGGGTGCTGGAGACAGATTCAATCGTGGCTTTCAAAAGGGAGCCTCCTCACTGTTCACCACACTTCCAAGTTTTGTATACTTTGCAAATTTTGAAATTATGCCCTGTACACCCAAGTCTAAGTCATTAATATGTATCATGAAAAGTAGTGGTCCTAGTACCGACTCCTGGGGCACACCACTGTATACCTTCCTCCAGTCTAAAAAACAACAGTTCACTACTACTCTCTGTTTCCTGTCACTTTGCCAATTTTCTATCTATGCTGCCACGGTCTCTTTTATTCCATGGGCTTCAACTTTGCTGGCAAGCCTATTATGTGGCACTTTGTCAAACACCTTTTGGAAGTCCTTATACACCACATCAACTGCATTGCCCTCAAACCCTCTCTGTTACCTCATCAAAAAACTCAAATCAAGTTAGTTAAACATGATTTGCCTTTAACAAATCCGTGCTGGCTTTCCTTAATTAATCCACACTTGTTCAAGTGACTCTTAATTTTGACCCGGATTATAGTTTCTAAAAGCTTCCCCACTACCGAGGTTAAACTGACTATCCTGTAGTTGCTGAGTTTATGAAATGGATAAGTACCTGAACGAAAAAAAATGAAAGGCAATGGAGAAAGGGTGGGGGAGTGGGTCTAGCTGAAGTACTCTTGCAGAGAGCCGGCATGGGCTTGACTGGCTGAATGGCCGCCTCCTGTGCTGTAACCATTCTATGATTCTAAGCGTAATCTTGACAAAAAATGACATTGGGCCAAAGATGATACTTTGGAGGAGTGACTAAAAGCTTGGTCAAGGTGGGAGAGCGAGCTTTAGGGGGGGAATTTCAGTGCCTGGGTCCTAGATAGCTGAAGGCATGGCAGCCAGTGGTGGGATGAAGGGAGTTGGAGATGCGCAAAAGGCCAGAGTTTGAGGAACTCAGAGTTGTGTGGGGGGTGGGGGCGCTGAAGGAGGTTTTGAGCTATTGGTGAGATTGTGAAGGGATTTAAACTCTAGGATGAGAAATTTAAATTGGAGGACTGGGGGCCAATGTAGGTCAGCAATTTGTGCCTGTTAAGATGCAGGCATCAGCGTTTTGGAGGGGCTGAAGTTTATGGAGGGTGGAGGATGAGAGGCTGGCCAGAAAAGTATGGAATAGTCAAGTTTGAGTTGACATGAAGTGACTGTAAATGAGTCTCGGTAGATCACAGTTGCCTCCTTGCTTGCCTCTGGCTTATCAACCTTCTGGCAAGGTTTGTCAGGAACAAGAACCCAGGCCCATACTTCCAACCAGGGCTGCTGAGGCCTCTTCCTGCAGTCCTGCCGTGATAGCTGAAATCAGCACTAACTGGGCATTGAACCTGGTCTGTGACTCAGCTGCTCCCTCCTGTTAGAATTATATTGGGATATAATTTTGTTTTTGGAAGGTTAATGTTTCAGCAATATTTCTGCATGATTTCCACCGTTACTGAGTTCTGCTCCCAAATTAGTTTGATTGCCAACAGGTTGTTGGTTAGCTTGTCTCTGAAATTGCCAAGTGTCAGTATCAGAGTTGTCACTTTGTGCTGCAGAGGTTTACATCTGATAACCTAACCACTTTCGGGTAAGGTTTGCTTCAGGCCAGCTGAATAGTCACTTAAGCAGCAATGTAGTTTTAACCCTGAATACTACTTCCCTTGCCACCTCCTCCCCCCTCATCTTCTGAACATGCTGTTGCCATTTGCTCACCTTGACCCCCAAGTGGCCATTCTTCATGCTTGAGCCTTCCCACAGTATCTTGCAAACTTCTGTGTGTGTGTACACTCACCATCTGAATTTAACTCCAGACAAAGCATTTTCTCACAATATGGTAACATTTGATTTGCCAAAAAACTCAAAAATGACTTATTATCCCAAGCTGGATAATAACTGGGCTGCTGAATTAAAAAAAGTAGCTTATTTAGCAGTGGGCTAGAGATGGTCAAATGTAAACATGCTGCAAACTAAGGCCTGTTCTTTCATGTGCTATCATGTACTGCAACTGCTTGGTGGGTGTTTTGGTGTATACTGCCTCCAAAAAAACATCCTTTTGTTGACAAACCGGTGGATTTTTACTACAGGATAGCAATCTATTAGCTTTGGTTCTATGGCTTTCTCAAGGTGCCTTTGCTTTTACATTGATTGTGTTCAGTCAGCCGCAGATTGTAAAATAGGTGAACTCCACACTCTGGTCTGTGTTGAGAATGAAGTTCAAAGGTACATAGATACTCTTTCCCATTGGTGCACAGCAGTAGTATAGCATTGTCTATGGATACTTTTTGGGGGATTTAACTGAAATAAATCATAAGTTATAGTAGAAAACTCCTATCTTGCTGCTGGTACAAGTGAAACTTGAGCTCTGACTGTCGTGCTCTCCTTTTTATTGCATCTGCCTATCATTTGAAGGTGGCAGTGACATGAAAGTTGGTTTATTGGAGAGACATTTTGTAAAGTTAAAATGGAAATCAGTGGCATGTGACTGGCTGGAAAACCTTGTGAAACTTCATTTTTTTCCAATGAAAATAAATTGACATTGGCTTATTACATAGTATTACATAGAATTTATAGTAGTGTTTATCTAGCTTCTGCATAAATGCATCTAGGCTAGTTACTTTAATTACTCTGTGGTAGCAAATTCCACATTCTAATGACTCTCTGGGTAAAGAAGGTTCTCCTGAATTTCCTAGTTATTAAATCCAATATCATATTTATGGCCCTAATTCTGGTCTCTGCTGCAAGTAGAAACATCTTCTCTACATCTATCCCATCAAACCCTTTCATTATCTCAAAGACCTCTATCAGGTCATCTCTCAGTCTTCTCTTTTCTAGAGAGAAGTTCCCCAGCCTGTACAAAGGTATAACCCCTCCATTCTGGTATCATCCTTGTAAATCCTTTTGCACCTTCTCCAGGCTGAAGACCAGATCAGTTCACAGTACTCAGTGTGTCTAACCAAGGTTTTATACAACTTTAACATAACTTCTCTCCTTCTCCATTCTAACCTTCTAGAAATTATCCCCAGAGTTTTGTTTGCTTTTTTATGGCATTATTAACCTGCATCGCTATTTTTCGTGACTTGTGTATCTGTACCCCTCGATCCCGCTGCCATTTCATTTCCAAGTTGTATGTGGCCTCCTTATTCTTCCCACCAAAATGCACCAACTCACTTACCTATATTGAATTTCATTTGCCAATTATATGCCCATTCTGCAAGTTTATTCACATCTTCCTGTATTAAAGCCCTCCCCCCCCCAATTTGGTGTAGTCTGCAAATTTAGAAATTGTACTTCTGATTCCTCAGTCCAAATGGTTTAGGTAAATGGTGAACAACAGTGGTCCTAGCACTGATTCTTTTGGAACATCACTTCCCACTGTTTGCCGGTCTGACTACCTTTAACCCCAATTCACTGTTTTCTGTTTAATATCCAGCTTGCTATCCATTTTGCTACTTGTCCTCTGGTTCCACGTTCTGATTGCAGTCATGAGTCTACTGTGCAGTACCTTATCGAAAGACTTTTGACGATCCAAATATATTATGTTTAATGCATTACCCTTGTCTACCTGTGTCAGCCGTGGCTCATTTGCTAGCACTCAAGCCTCTGAGTCATAGAATGGTTGCAGCACAGAAGGCCAAATGGCCCGTCGAGCCCGTGCCGGCTCTCTGTGCTTCAGCTCGTCCCACTCCCCCGCCCTTTCCCTGTAACTCTGCAAATTTTTTTCTTTCAGGTGCTTATCCAACTCTCTTTTGAAAGCAGTGATTGAGTCTGCCTCCATCACCTTTCAGGCAGTGCATTCCAGATCCGAAACACTCGCTGTGTAAAAAAAAAAAAAGTTTTTTTCTTGTGTTGTCCTTTTCTGCCAATCACTTTAAATCTATGTCCACTGGTTCTCGACCCTTCTGCCAATGGGAACAGTTTCTCTCTATCTACTCTGTCCAGACCCCTCATGATTTTGAAAGAAAGACAGACTTGCATTTATAAAGCGCCTTTCACGATCACTAGACGTCTCAAATCGCTTTACAGCCAATTAAGTACTTTTGAAGCTTAGTCACTGTTGTAATGTTGAACACCTTGATCAAATCTTCTCTGTTCTAAGGAGAACAACTCCATGTTCTCCAGTCTATCCACGTAACTGAAGTCCCTCATCCTAGGAATCATTCTCTTAAATCTTTTTTGCATCCTCTCTAAGACCTTCACATCCTTCCTAAAATGCGGTGCCCAGAATTGGATACAATACTCCAGTTGAGGCCGAAGCAGTGTTTTATACAGGTTTAGCACAATTTCCATGCTTTTGTACTCTATACCTTTTTTGAAGGTTGTGGGTTCAAGTCCCACTCCAGAGACTTGTGCACAAAAATCTAGGCTGACACTACAGTGTAGTACTGAGGCAGTACTACATTGTCGGAGGTGCCATCTTTCGGATGAGATGTTCAACCGAGGCCCCATCTGGTGTCTCAGGTGAACGTAAAAGATCCCATGGTACTATTTAGAAGAGGAGTTGGGTCCTGGTTTCCTAGCCAATATTTATCCCTCAAGCAACATCACTTTTTTTTTTAAAAGAAAGTTTATCTGGTCATTATCAGGTTGCTATTTGCGGGAGCTTGCTGTGTACAAATTGGCTGTTGCTTTTCCTACAAAGCAACAGTGACTACACTTCAAAAGTATTTTGTTGGCTGTAAAGCACTTTGGGATGTCCTGAGGTCATAGAAACATGAAAATAGGTGCAGGAGTAGGCCATTCGGCCCTTCGTGCTTGCACCACTATTCAATAAGATCATGTCTGATCATTCACCTCCGTACCCCTTTCCTGCTTTCTCTTCATACCCCTTGATCCCTTTCGCCGTAAGGGCCATATCTAACTCCCTCTTGAGTATATCCAATGAACTGGCATCAACAACACTCTGCGGTAGGGAATTGCACAGGTTAACAACTCTTGAGTGAAGAAGTTTCTCCTCATCTCAGTCCTAAATGGCTTACCCCTTATCCTTAGCCTATGTCCCCTGGTTCTGGACTTCCCCAACATTGGGAACATTCTTCATGCATCTAACCTGTCCAGTCCCGTCATAATTTTATATGTTTCTATGAGATCCCCTCTCATCCTTCTAAACTCCAGTGAATACAGGCCCAGTCGATCCAGTCTCTCCTCATATGTCAGTCCTGCCATCCCTGGAATCAGTCTGGTGAACCTTTGCTGCACTCCCTCAATAGCAAGAATGTCCTTCCTCAGATTAGGAGACCAAAACTGAACACAATATTCCAGGTGAGGCCTCAATAAGGCCCTGTACAACTGCAGTAAGACCTCCCTGCTCCTATACTCAAATCCCCTAGCTATGAAGGCCAACATACCATTTGCCTTCTTTACCGCCTGCTGTACCTGCATGCCACCTTTCAGTGACTGATGTACCATGATACCCAGGTCTTGCTGCACCTCTCTCTTTCCTAATCTGCCGCCATTCAGATAATCTGCCTTCGTGTTTTTGCCCCCAAAGTGGATAACCTCATATTTATCCACATTATACTGCATCTGCCACGCGTTTACCCACTCGCCTAACCTCTCCAAGTCACCCTACAGCCTTTTAGCGTCCTCCTCACAGCTCACACTGTCACCCAGCTTAATGTCATCTGCAAACTTGGAGATATTACAATCAATTCCCTCATCCAAATCATTAATGTATATTGCACATAGCTGGGGTCCCAGCACTGAGCCCTGCGGTACCCCATTAATTACTGCCTGCCATTCTGAAAAGGACCCATTTATCCCGACTCTCTGCTTCCTGTCTGCCAACCAGTTCTCTATCCACATCAGTACATTATCCCTAATATGTGCTTTAATTTTGCACACCAATCTCTTGTGTGGGACCTTGTCAAAAGCCTTTTGAAAGTCCAAATACACCACATCCACTGGTTCTCTCCCTTGTCCACTCTACCAGTTACATCCTCAAAAAATTCTAGAAGATTTGTCAAGCATAAATCCATGCTGACTCGGACCGATCCTGTCACTGCTTTCCAAATGTGCTGCTATTTCATTCTTAATAATTGATTCCAACATTTTCCCCACGACTGATGTCAGGCTAACTGGTCTAGAATTACCCATTTTCTCTCTCCTTCCTTTCTTAAAAAGTGGTGATACATTAGCTACCCTCCAGTCCATAGGAACTGATCCAGAGTCGATAGACTGTTAGAAAATGATCACCAATGCATCCACTATTTCTAGGGCTACTACCTTAAGTACTCTGGGATGCAGGCTATCAGGCTCCGGGGATTTATCAGCCTTCAATCCCATCAATTTTCCTAACACAATTTCCCACCTAATAAGGATTTCCTTCAGTTCCTCGGCCCCCTAGTATTTCCGGAAGGTTATTTGTGTCTTCCTTCGTGAAGACACAACCAAAGTATTTGTTTAACTGGTTCGCCATTTCTTTGCTCCCCATTATAAATTCACCTAAATCTGACTGCAAGGGACCTTCGTTTGTTTTCACTAATCTTTTTCTCTTCACACATCTATAGAAGCTTTTGCAGTTAGTTTTTATGTTCCCAGCAAGCTTCCTCTCATACTCTATATTTCCCCCCATCTAATTAAACCCTTTGTCCTCCACTGCTGTATTATAAAATTCTCCCAGTCCTCAGGTTTGCTGCTTTTTCTGGCCAATTTATATGCCACTTCCTTGGATTTAATACTATCCTTAATTTCCCTTGTTAGCCACGGTTGAGCCACCTTCCCCATTTTATTTTTACTCCTTACAGGGATATACGATTGTTGAAGTTCATCCATGTGATCTTTAAATGTTTGCCATTGCCTATCCACCATCAACCCTTTAAGTATCACTCGCCAATTCACGTCTCATACCATCGAAGTTACCTTTCCTTAAGTTCAGGACCCTAGTCTCTGAATTAACTGTCACTCTCCATCTTAAGAAAGAATTCTACCCTATTATGGTCACTCTTCCCCAAGGGGCCTCGCACAACAAGATTGCTAATTAGTCCTTTCTCATTACACATTACCCAGTCTAGGATGGCCAGCCCTCGAGTTGGTTCCTCGACTTATTGGTTTAGAAAACCATCCCTAATACACTCCAGGAAATCCTCCTCCACCGCATTGCTACCAGTTTGGTTAGCCCAATCAATCATGAAAGGCACTATATAAATGCAAGTCTGTCTTTCATTTCTGCTACTTCAAAGAGTTCATAAAGCTAAAATTTTGGTTGAAGCATTGCACTTTTTTTGCTCACACAGCACTGTATTTTCAGGAGCATCATCATAGGCAGTCCCTCGGAATCGAGGAAGACTTGCTTCCACTCTTAAAATGAGTCCTTGGGTGGCTGAACAGTCCAATACAAGAGCCACAGTCCCTGTCACAGGTGGGACAGATAGTCCTTGAGGGTAAGGGAGGGTGGGACAGATTTGCCGCATGCTCTTTCCACTGCCTGTGCTTGATTCAGGAGCATGTATTGATCGAGTAGGTTCTTTGGCATAGTTGTGCCTACTTAGAACTGTGTGCTTGCTGAGGATCAAGCTTTACCTGTTCACGTGAATTGGTCCCATCCTGCAAGCACCTGACAGTAAAGAGAAGAAGTTTTCAGTATTTTTCAGGCATCAGATCTTGTTTAGAGCTGGTGTTGTAAAGATGGTGTGTGTGCAATCGCCTGTAGCTTGTTTAAGTTCGAAGTTTTAAAATAGCTTCCATTTGGGCAAAGCTTGTAACCACTCTCTGGTGTTTATAAACCTCATCTGTGGTTTTCATTTTATGTCTGATGTAGGTAAGCATGCATACTTCAGTGAAAATGTCACTTTTATTTCCTGCCGGGTTTATTGGTGCAGAATGATTTGTTTAAATTCTGATCACAAAGTTTGGAACTGTGGTGTCTATAACAAATTGGAGACCATCTGAATGCTCTACTTTGACCAGAGTGTGGATCACAAATCTGGTGAAATAAACGGTGAGTAAAATGGGTTTTTTTCAAGTCACAATAAAGTGATGTGGATAAGCAGGAAACTTTAGCTTAAATGGCAAAATGATTTTGGAATGCACAAGTAAAATAGTTTAATGAACACAACCGTCTTCACACAATGTAATGCCAAAAAGTAGTTGAGGGGCATCATTAGCTGCATCTTCAGCGCCACGTTTCCACACTTCCTCCTCCAGGAACTTAGTAAGTGATTAGTATGTATTTGATGCTGCCCGTCAATCTCGAGAAATACTTAAATCTTCCCTGTGCCAAGCAATGTTCGTCGCATCAGAATTGAATGTGCTAAAGACATTTATGGGCCTATCCCTAATTTTAGAAGTAATCTGTGGGGGAAACTGTGTCAGTTTAACCCTACAACCAGATATCTTAATTTTAAGGATTTAAAGAAATTATTTCAATTAAAAATTTGATTAATCCAATAACCCATAACTCACTTTTTTGTGCATAGATATGAGAGAAAGGTGTTAAATTATGGCAAATCTGGCCAAACTTGGTCCATTTTTAAAAGAATTTTCCTGCTTTCCTCTGCAATTTTCTCAGGCATTTTCCCTTTTTTCTCTTCTGAAAGCTTTGACTTGTTTGGGTATGGCTTCACGGGTGTTGATCTGCCTCCGCTGTCTCACCTGTGGCCATTATTGATGTGTGAACCTTAATGCTAAATATTAGTGTCGCAGCAAATAAACCTCTGTTTGCAACTGATGCTTAAATGCATGCTTTCAGCACATGGGTTGCTACATGGTGATCAGGAGTGAGACTTGTTTCCCCTTCCTCCCTTCCCTTACCCAGGAGTCTGAGGCTATTTGTCTCACCAGTACCATCACTCTGACCGAGAAGAACTAACTCCGTATAGACTGCGGATTGAAGCTGGGACCTGCATGGCCTATATTGCTGCGTTCCTCAGTAGGGCAAGTGTCTGATGACAAATGTAGGCTGACTTACATTTATATGGTGGCTTTCACATCCTCCAAGTCCCAAAGCACTTTACAGCCAATGAAGTACTTTTGAAGTGTAGTCATATTGTAATGTAGAAAACATGGCAGGCAATTTGTGCACAACAAACTTCCACAAACGGCAGTCAAATAAATGACCAGTTCATTTGTGTTACGAGTTGGTTGAGAAATAAATATTGGCCAGGAGAACTTTCCTGCTCTTCTTTGAATATTGCCTTCGGTTTGTATACTTACGCATTCACTAGTATTTTTTGTCGTATATTCCTGTCTGTCACAGAATGAGGAGAGCGACACAATTGTACAAACTTTGCAATATCCCCTTAAAGCTTACTGTTGGACAAAATTTAGTATCTTAACAATCAATCAGTTGTGTTTGATGTTTTTTTTCTTTCTGCTTCTTGCTCTAATCCCTTAACCCCTACCCTCAATAAAACAAAGCTGCTTCAGCTCATCACTGTAGACATTGGAAACTGCTACTTCAATCTCTAAATATTGAACTAAATTCATGAACAAAATAGACATTTAAAAGGAATGCAATCTTGTGCTGTGTTTTGTGCTCAAACCTTTGCATGCCTGCATATAACAGGAGGCCACGTGATTGTTGTAAAATGAGTAATGTTCGTAAAAGAAAATACTTTGCTATGTACGTAAATTGTAATGGTCCTTTTGAAAGGCACTTTATTGCAATCATTATTTTTAAGTAGAAGCACTTCAGCACCAGTTAACACATCAGCTGTTTGGTCATCTGATTTTGCGACCTCTGCTGCTGACCAAGAAGGTGAATGCAGTACAGCTTTTGCTCAAACTATGAGCTGTGTAAAACAAAGCAGATATTTAACACTGAGTTAAAGACTATGGACACGGGGTGCAAGCTGAAGGATCAAACCTTGCTCTCAAACAGTGGACAATCATCAACTGCCTCAGAACTGGTTGTGGTAGATAAGAACATAAGAACATGAGAAATAGGAGCAGGAGGAGGCCATAAGGCCCCTCGAGCCTGCTCCGCCATTCAATATGATCATGGCTGATCTGATCATGGACTCAGCTACACCTCCCTGACCGCTCCCCATAACCCTTTGTCCCCTTATTGTTTAAGAAACTGTCTATTTCTGTCTTTAAATTTATTCAATGTCCCAGCTTCCACAGCTCTCTGAGGCAGCGAATTCCACAGATTTACAACCCTCTGAGAGCCCTCTAGTTCTAGTCTCCCCCATCAGTGAAAACATCCTCTCTGCATCCACCTTGTCAAGACCCCTCGTATTCATCTCTCATTCTTCTGAATTCCAATGAGTAGAGGCCCAACCTACTCAACCTTTCCTCATAAGACAACCCCCTCATCTCCGGAGTCAACTTAGTGAACCTTCTCTGAATTGCCTCCAAAGCAAGTATATCCTTTTGTAAATATGGAAACCAAAACTGCTTGCAGTATTCCAGATGTGACCTCACCAATACCCTGTACAACTGTAGCAAGACTTCCCTGCTTTTTATACTCCATCCCCTTTGCAACATAGGCCAAGATTCCATTGGTCTTCCTGATCACTTGCTGTACCTGCATACTAACCTTTTGCGTTTCATGCACAAGTACTCCCAGGTCCCGCTGTACTGCAGCACTTTGCAATCTTTCTCCATTTAAATAATAATTTGCTCTGATTTTTTCCTGTCGAAGTGCATAATCTTGCGCTTTCCAACATTATATTCCAACTGCCAAATTTTTACCCACTCACTTAGCCTGTCTATGTCCTTTTGCAGATTTTTTGTGTCCTCCTCACACATTGATTTTCCTCCCATCTTTGTATCGTCAGCAATCTTCTCCATAGATGGAAGATTAAAGCATCACCATCATGCGACTATCAGACCCTGGAGCATATCATTGAGCACTGCCCTCAGGAAATTTGCAGGCAACCTACAAGATATTCATGCTATTACACCGGAAGCTTTGGCCTGGATATCCAACTTCGATATTGACATTTGATTTGCTTTGCTACTCACATACGAAAGAAGTAGTGACCAAGTCACATACAATTATTTGTAATAGGATATTCCTGTTGTATAGTATCTTTGAGTAATTTCCACAATCTCTAATAACTCTTTTTGTGGAGCAGCTTTTGTGAACTTTGCACAAATTTGTAGTTTAATTTTGTGCTGCAAATCTTTTCTTAGGCAGTCCCTTGGAGTCGAGGATGACTTGCTTCCACACTAATGAGTTTTCAGTGACTGATCGCTGTTGGGGTTGTCCATGAGGGTCCTGATGTTCCAGTTCCCGAACTTCATTTTAAACGGTGGAAGATGCCTGTGCGTGAATTTTTTTAATGTGGGGTGGCCATTGCACACCAGCTGCCACACGGTCTTGACAGAGCAATGGCAAGGGGATCCAAGACGATTGGATACCAGGCTCTGCTGCACGGGCCTAGTGCGTGCGTGTGCACAATCCTACTGACCCCCTCCCTCCTTCCCACTGGTCGTCTCTCCCTGGGTTTCAGTGATCGCAGTGAAGGCCTCCTGACCTCGCTGCTGGCCCGTGCTGCGCCTTCCCTGGGCCCAGACCTTGCTGCTGGTCCATGATGTGCCACTCCTGGGTCCCGACCTCATTGCTGGGCCTTCCAAATACTACTAATTACTATTAATACTAAATGCTGCCCAAATGCTGCCAATACTACTTTTCCAGTTGTCATCCTTTTCTTAAATATAGTGAGTCTTCTCACTTACCCATGCCACACACTTATCAGAAAAGATAGGAAGGAGATTGGTGCTCATTGCTGTTCTTGTGTACTTCCCAGTGCAAATCTTAGATTGTTCATGGCAGCTTGATATTTTCCTACTTCTTTGTTGACTTGGCTTGGTGGTACTCGCTTTGCTTCAAGCCCTGCTCTAGGACTTAAGAACATCATGTAGGCTAACACTTCATTGCAGCGCCAAGGGAGTGCTGCATTGCCTGAGATGCTATCTTTTGGATGGCTCATCAAACCAAGGCCCTATCTGCATGCTTAGGTGGACATAAAGGGTCCCATGGAAACTATTCGAAGAGGAGAATGGATTTGTGTGTGTCCTGGGCAGCATTCATCCCTGAACCAAATACATTAACTGGTTATTTATCTCATTGCTGTTTGTGGACCCTTGCTGTGTGCAAACTGGCTACCACTTTTGCCTACAAAACAACTGTGACTACACTTCAAGAGTATTTCATTGGCTGAGAGTTGCTATTGGATGTTATGAGGATGTGATAAGATGCAATATAAATGCACCTTTCTCATGCTCTTTTTCTGTGTCTTGTGTCTACCACTCTAGTGTGTCTGTCTTGCACAGTGCAATGAAGAACCAATAGGCTGTAATATCAAACAAAAGCTTCTAATTCTTTCCTAAAACATCTGAAATGAAGGAGATAGTTGTTCCTAGGTGCAGTTAACCAGGAGAGATATTTCAGCAATTGGAGTGTGATGGAAGCTTGTTTTTCCAGTTTTGTTCACATGGGCTAGCAGCATTACAAAATGCTGTTTGCTACAGCAACTACCAGATGTTAAGGAGAAGCAAAGTTGAGGAGTGTTGTGCAGTGAAAAATGTAGGTTGCTTCAGGCAGAGCTTTAAAGGTCTATGCACGAAACAAATCAAGATTTGGAACTTCACATTCCTAATTGGGGTTATATCGCTCATTAATTTGATGAGTTATTTGCAATTTGTGTGTGGATACCCTTATGATTGATGTGTGTATAGACTTTCAAAAAGCATTTGACACAGTACCACATAACAGACTTGTAAGCAAAATTAAAGCCCATTATATTAGAGGGTTGGCTAAGGGACAGAAAGCAGAGTGTAGTGGTGTGCATTTGTTTTTCAGACTGGAGGAAGGTATACAGTGGTGGTCCCCAGTGTTCGGTGTTGTGACCACTGCTCTTGTTGTATGTTAATGTCCTGCACTTGAGTACACCGGGCATAATTTCAAAGTTTGCAGATGATACGAAACTCGGAAATGCAGTTAACAATGAGGAGGTTTGCAACAGACTTCAGGAGGACATAGACAGACTGGTAAAATGGGCAGGCACGTGATAGATGAAATTTAATGCAGAGAAATGTGCAGTAATATATTTTGGTCGGAAGAATGAGGAGCGGCCATATAAACTAAATGGTACAATTTGAAAGGGGGTGCAGGAACAGAGACCTGGAGGTGTATGTACACAAATCTTTGAAGGTGGCAGTACAAGTTGAGAAGGCTGTTAAAACGCTTATGAGATCGTTGGCTTTATTAATAGAGGCATAGAGTATAAAAGCAAGGACGTTATGCTAAACCGTTATCATACACTTAGGCCTTAGCTGGAGTGTTGCATTGTGTTCAATTCTGGGCACCACATTTTAGGAAAGATGTCAAGGCCTTCGGGAGATACAGAAGAGATTTATTGAATGGTACCAGGAATAAGAGCGTTCAGTTATCTGGAGAAACTGGGGTTGTTTTCTTTAGGGCAGTGAAGGTTAAGAGGAGATTTGATAGGCATATCCAAAATCATGAAGGGTTTTGAGAGTAAATGAGGAGAAACTGTTTCCAGTGGCAGAAGGGTCAGTAACCAGAAAGCACAGATTTAAGGCGATTGGCAAAAGAACCAGAAGCAACCTAAGGTAATGTTTTCTAACCTAGTGATTTGTTGTGATCAGAATACACTGCTTGAAAGGGTGGTGGAGGCAGATTCAATAATAACTTTTAAAAGGGAATTGGATAAATAAAGGTGAAAAATTACAGGGCTATGGGGAAAGAGCAGGGGAGTGGGACTAATTGGATAGCTCTTTCAAAGAGCTGACACCAGCACGATGGGCCGAATGCCGCCCTCCTGTGCTGTATAAATTCTATGAATCTATAATAAACTGCAGCAACAGATGACTAATGGGGATGGATGTCTCTCAGATTTGATGCTGGTAGTGGCTGGGAGCATTGAAGACAATTGTAGTGGGGTCATTTGGCAAATTGCAGATTTCCCATAGTCTACTACATACTGCAATAAGCAACAATGAGCCCTGCCTTTAAAATTGGAACAGCCTTTCAGACGATGATTCTATCGGAGAGGGAGATTTGTTTGCAGGAGAAGTGGTATGTGAAGCTTTGTAGCTTGTGTTCACTGCAGGTCTTTTTGGATCAACTGAAGCATAAACTAACAATCTGACCGGCTTTTCCTCCTTGTCTCAAATTAGATAAGTAGACACAATTATTTTAAATATACATAACGTTGAGGTGCGAGACTGGCTTCGTTTTTGGCCACTGTGTCTGTTCTTTATGCAGTGATAAACAAAGAGAACTGAAATACCTTGATGACATCCCTTGGGTTATTTATTAAACTCGAGGAACATAAAAGGGCAAACACACTTACCCGAGTGAGTGTTGTGATAAAGCGATTGTCCATGATTTGATGCCTATGTTCTGTGAGAAAGCTGTGTAATCGGGTCAAAGGTTCATGTCATGTATCATAAGAGGCTGGCTTCTCAACATGGCTTGGGTGATTGTCTCCAATCTGCCATATCTCTTTGCACCACACAATAGACAATTTTGCTCTGATGGGTTATGATTTGGATGTGTTATAAGCTGGTCATTCACTGGTTTCCATGAACTTTGATGTGAATAGCAGGAGAGTTCCTGATAGTTGTCACACTTCTATTCCTTCCTGTTGCTGTTTTCTGCTCAAATGGGACTAAATAAACAAAGTTAATATGAACAGTCAAAGTGGATGAGCCACGGAAGCTACTAGTTCCTCAATTATATATTACATAGGATATATGACACAGAAACAAGTCATTTGGCCCAACCGATCCATGCTGGCGTTTATGCTCCACTCGAGCCTCCTCCCATCTTTCTTCATCTAACTCGATCAGCATAACCCTCGATTTCCTTCTCCCTCGTATGCTTGTCTAGCCTCTCCTTAAATGCATCTATACTATTCGCTACAACCACTCCCTGTGGTAGCGAGTTTCACATTCTCAGCTCTCACTCTTTGGGTTAAGAATTTTCTTCTGAATTCCCTATTGGATTTCTTGGTGACTCTTTTATTGATGGCCTCTCATTATGCTCTTCCCCACAAGTGAAAACATTCTCTCTCTATCCACTCTGTTAAAACCTTTTGTAATTTCCCTACTTTTCATAATTTGCATAACTTCCCTACTTTTCAATCCTATACCTCTACAAATAAACCCTAGTGCTTGGTTTGCCTTTTTTATGGCCTTGCTAACCTATGTCGCAATGTTTAGCGATTTGTGTATTTGTACTCCAAGATCCCTTTGTTCCTCTACCCTACCTAGACTTTCACCCTCCAAGTAATAAGTGACCTCCTACCAAAATGTAATACAGATGCAACGTCCCAAATCTGGAACTCCGAAAACTGGAATTGTCAAAAAAATGGGCATTTTGCGCATAGCTGATGGAGTCGTCCAGAATCCGGAATTATTGTCCGAAAACTGGCCATTTTTGAGGCACAGATTCAGTCGAGGATTCCGGATTTCAGATTATTGATTTTCTTGTCTGAAATCTGGGAAAAAAAACCCAGAATGGACTCGATCCCGAGGATTCCGGATTCCGGGCATTTGTACCTCACATTTATCTGTGTTGAACTTAATTTGCCAATTATATGCCCATTCTGCAAGTTTATTAATGTCCTCCAGTAATTTGTTGCAGTCCTCCTCAGTATTGACCAATTTGGTGTCATCTGCAAATTGAGAAATTGTGTTCTTGATTCCAAAGTCCAAATCCTGATATAAATTGTGAACAGCAGTGGTCCCAGCACTGATCCTTGTGGAACACCACTACCCACCTTCTGCCACTGTGAACAGCTGACCTTTTACCCCTACTCTCTGCTTTCTGACTTGCAGCCAGCTAACTATCCATTCTGCCCCTGACCTTGTTCATCAGTCTATTATGGGGTACTTTATCGAAGGCCCTTTGAAAATCTAGATAATTTACTTCTGCATTACCATTGTCTACGCTCTCTGTTACCTCTTCAAAAAATATTGAGGTCGGTCAAGCAAGACTTTCCCTTTTGAAATCCATGCTGACTATTCGTTATTATATTTTTGCTTTCTAGATGTTTTATTTTCTTTAGTAGGGATTTCACTATTTTTCCTACCACCGATGTTAAGCCGACTAGCCTATAATTCCCTGGACGTGTTCTATCCCCCTTCTTACATATAGGTATTAGGTTAGCTATCCGCCATGTTTTGTTTTTTTTGTAATTGAACTTGATTCAACTGATTGGAAAATTTGATAGCTAACCATAGATTTTAAATGGCATTTTATCAAATGTGATTAGCAACTTGATCTTATCCACTACATATCCCTCTGTCTTTCTCGGGGTGTGGTTAGGTCTCAATATGGAGCTTTATGAGCTTGTTTATGCTGAAAGTGATGTTTGGGTGATCTGTCACCTTTTCTAGATAAGTGGCATTTGAAACAGCTGCTTTTTATACACTTAATGAAGCTGGTTTGGGGAAATACGTTGAAGCAAATCAAGCCTGTGGTCATCACAACAGCCTTCCTGTCTAAAACTGAAATGACAATAAGCCGCCTTGTTTGAAATTTCAGTGGCAAATTGCCTTAGATATCAGCATTGAGCTCTTGATTCCAATAGGGTAAGTATTGAGGGTGGGTGATGGCGGGCGGTAATGTGCTCCTGCAGTCCAGTAGCACTGATGTGCTTCAGGTTCTGCCCTCCCCCGTATTGGGCCCAAGTTTTGGCCTCAGTTGCTCCTGATTTTTTGGAGCAACTGGTGTAGAACGGAGTATCTTTAAAAATTCAAATTCTCGGCATTTCGTTTGCTCCAGTTCTAGTCAGTTAGAACAGTTTCACTTTGGAACAGAATTTTTTTTTCAAAAGGGGGCGTGGTTTCAAAGTTTCGGCAGTGAAAACTTACTTCAAACTAACTTAGAATGGAGTAAGTGAAGATTTTTGTACGCTCGAAAAAACCTTGTCTACACTTTAGAAAATCAGGCATAGGTTACACATCAGGCGTAGGAAATGGGGGGGGGGGTTTAAAGGGAAGTTTACAAACATTAAACACTTCAGTTTTACAAATAAAGAGCCATCATTAATAATAAATGATAAAAACATAAATAAATCAACCAATAAATCAATCAAAAAAAATTAATAAATAAAACATTTTCTACTTACTGACTGCAGCACCGGGAGCCCTCCAACAACATGCTGGGATGCGCCCCCCCCCCCCTCCCCGGTGTGTCTCTGTCAGTGTCCCTATCTCTCTGTCTGTCTGTGTGTCTCTCACTCTTTGTCAGTGTCTGTGTTTCTGACAGCGAGGGGAGGGGGGGGGAGGAGGAGGAGAAGAGGGGGAGGCTGAACGGGCCGGGCCCAGCTGACAAGACTTCGGGCAGGACCCGTCCCCAGCACCAGATTTACAGGTAGGTGGCGGTCGGGTCGGGGGGGGTGGGGGAGGAGGAGGGAGGTCAGGTTGGTTCGGGTGGGGGGGTGGGGGAGGGAGGTCGGTTCGGTTCGGGTCGGGGGGGTGGGGAGGGAGCGGGATTCTAGTCGGGTCGGGAGGAAGCAGGAGCTGGGTGTGGGAGGCAGCCTTATGTACGCAGCCCCAGTGAGGCCATTCGCCCAGGGCTAGGGGCTGCGTGCTTCGGGCCCCTCCCACACAGGTTTGGGCGCCTGGAGCTACTGCACATGCGCGCCCACTGTAGTGCGCATGTGCAGAGGTCCCGGCACTGTTTTCAGCGCAGGGACCTAGCTCCGCCCCCAACAGCTCGTGCTGCGCCGCGCCCCACTCCAGAGGACCTGCAGGGAGCCGGAGAATCTAAGTTTTTTTTTTAGGCGCACTTTGTGGTGCGAAAAATGGGCGTCCAGGTCGGGGCTGCGCCGTTCTAGGCGCGGCCCGAAACTTGGGACCATTATCTGGGGTCAAAATCTGTACTCCCATTGAGTACAGAGTGATGTGGATGGAGCCTGTCATGTTTGAGGGCTTGTGCACCAGTTGTGGGCAAGTCTCATTAGGACCTTAGATTTTGTGCAAAAATATTTTAAGGGGCATGGCTCCATAATGCAGTATTATTGCCAATTTTGCCTTTTTTCTCTCTTCAGTGCCATTTGGAATGGCAGCAATTAAGCTCCTTGGACACAGCAGTTCATAAAGTGGCAAAATCTCTTTAATGCATACTGTGTATTTTTAGTACATTATTGCAGTTAATACAGATTTAAAAATTCTATTTTAGATTCAATTTTATCCATATTAGAAAAACTTTGAGGGGTGGGGGGAATAGTTTTGATTCTGTATTTGAAGTGCCAATATTTTGTGGGTTACAACATGATGACATGCTGGTGATCAGATCTTAGACCACACATACAGACATTGATGCACCTCGCTTTCAAAGACTGAGGACAACTGCCTCTGCTTCCTGTGGATAAGAGGATGCCAGTTGCAGAGCATTACCATCTACAGCAAGCACACCTGCACAAGAGTAGCAGCACAGAGGCAGCACTTCCCTTCACTGTTTTGCTGTGGTCCATTGGCGGCTAGCACTGCAATATCGGCTAATCCGCTCACAAATCAAACATGTGTCCTATACAGCTGTCAGCATGGCCTGCACTTGCATTCATTTCCTATGGAATTGCATGACCCAGGTGCTCTCCTGTTGCCTCTCCTTCACTCCTCCTCATATTCAGCCTTTCGAAAGGCTGACAAATATTCAAAATTAAACTGACAAAAATATAATTTTTAAAATAAGGAATTGTCCTTCTACCCTCTCCCACATGCTACCACTTTAAGTGGTTACATCTCGCTAATTTGTCCCAGCAGTCCTTGGGGCTACCAGGCTATGCCTCATAATCTGGCGCACTCCATAAACGTGCTTCCAGCACTGTAGGTGTGCATAGAATTTATTTAAATTATGCTATGGTCAGTTTTTTGCTGTTGGCATCTGATGCTCAGTGGTCCCATAATATCGCTTGTTGTCACAAGCGAAGAATTTTGGAGTAGTGATTCCCTTCGTGTACAAGTCTATCCACCATCAGGATTTATGGTGTTTCCAAAGATAAATATACATATCTAGGCTTTATGAACACTTCCATGTATAGATTGTGACACAACGACAACTTGCATTTATGTAGCAGTTGTCCTCTGTCTTTGAAAGCGAGGTGCATCAATGTCTGCATATATGGTCTAAGGTCTGCTGATCACCAGCATGCTATCATATTGTACCACCTAAACCACAAAACTTCAAAAACCGAATCAAAACTATTTCCCCCCAAAGTTTTTCTAATATGGATAAAATTGAATCCTTTAATGTAGCAAAATGTCCCAAGGCACTATCAATCAAAATTTGACACAGAGCCAAAGGAGGAGATATCCGGACAGATGACCAAAAGCATGGTCGAAGAGGTAGATTTTAAGGAGCGTCTTAAAGGGGGAAAGAGAGACAGAAAGGTTTAGGGTGTGAATTTCAGAGCTAAGGGCCAGGCAGCTGAAAGCACGGCCACCAATGATGAAGCGATTAAAATCAGGGAAGTGCAAGATCCTGGAATTGGAAGAGCGCAGAGATCTCAATGGTCAGCAGGCACAGGGGTGATGGGTGAACGGGGCTTGGTGTGAGTCAGGATACGGGCAGCAGAGTTTTGTATGAGTTCAAGTTTATGTAGGGTGGCAGATGGGAGGCCGACCAGGAGAGCATTGGAATAGTTGAGTCTAGAGGTAACTAAGGTATGGATGATGGTTTCAGCAGCAGATGAGCTGAGGCAGGGACAGAGTCGGGTGATGGTACGGAGGTGGAAGTAGGGAATCTTGTTGGAGCGGATATGCCATCTCCAGCTAATCTCTGGGTCAAAACACACCACCAAGTTTGTTAACGATCTTGTATGCATGTACAAAAGGCTATGTTCATGGCCTTGGTCATGACTGCCTGCTTACTGATGTGATTGTCTGTTGCCTGGAAGTCGTGAGCTCATGCTTCCTGCTGCTGGTATCATTATTTCTTTGTAGCTTGAATCCATTATGATGCCTTTGATGGGGTGTTTTGTTTGGGACAGGGGAGAGAGGATCAGATACTTGGTACAATTTTTGATCTTCAGATTAATTGCTGTTGAAAGATGCTGCAGTTGTTGATGCCAGCTTAGGTTGACATCACTGAAACATGGGAAGACACTTATGAGCAGTCAGAAACTTGAGTACCTGAGACAGAAATGGATGACATTACACCATTGAGGGTATTAAATTTAATTGGATAGATTATTTCAATGTCCTTTGTGCTCCAAAATAGTTTTGACAGTTAATTAAAAGTATGTATATTTGAATTTTGGTTCACTTTATATAAAAAAAAATACAATTTACCTTCACTTTTGTTCTATGTTAGACTTGAATTTGACGATGTTTCATTTTTGAATTAGTTTCCTGTAAAATGAACTTTAATCAACAGCTAAATATAATTCTCGACAATAAACTTGACCTTTTCTCGCAAATTGCCATCATTTTCAATAAATAGTTATGAATTTGTACTCCTGTGGATAGAAGAGGCTTATAATCTATGCTGCAAATTCATATTAGTGGTTGCTTGTGATTGGTTCAATGGCTTATTTTGTAAATCATTTTGTGCCCACCTACTAAATGTAGTTTTATACATGATTGTTGATTCAGGCTTCAGAGGCCTTGCGGTGTGCATTTCACAGCTTGAAACCAAGGAATATATATTGAATGCATGAACTGTACTGACATCAACTGAAGAAATAGTTTAAATATAGAGAAATGGGGACCCGGCTACTGCAATGTCTGCTCAAGTGGTAAATATTACCTGAACACACAAGTGCTTTGTGCCCTTGTTTGTCTAAAATTGTGATTTGTTGTGGTCAAAGTGGAGACGTTTTTAGCGCTGGGTAATGGAACACTTTCACTTTGGGCTTTGAGCACACACTACCAGCATCAAGAATTTTCAGTTCAGATACATCAATGGTAAAAAGTAGAGTAGACTTTATCCCAGTGACACATTTGTCATCAAATCAGTCGCCCTATGGCTGAACCAGGTTGCTTTTCAGTACTAGATTGTAGCCAGTTTTCTGTTGCGGTCCTGAACTCACCAGGAACTGCATTGAGACTGCTCCAGTGCTTTTTCACACTGGATTCTTCGAGGTGGAAGAGACTAACACCTCATCTCCTAGGCTGGATCATAACCTCGTTCAAAATATGAAAATTTTTTAAGTCAAATGTGCTACCTACTAACCCCCACCCCCTGCCTTTATACGTACAGTTGTGACTAGTGTACATTATATAGTATAATCTGTACTTTAAAAATAAAACTATACACCTATGTATATTATACAATAACCTGGTTTCTTGTGTCAAGAACATGTTGGCCCTGAAATTGTGGTGTCTGTGAAGGTGTACTCTGAGTGCGATTTAATTGTCAGCTGTGGCTCAGTGGGTAGCACACTTGCAGAAGGTTTGGGTTCAAGTCCCACTCCAGGGACTTGAGCACCAAAAAAATCTAGGCTGGCATTCCAGCGCAGTGCTGAGGGAGAGCTGCACTGTCGGAGGTGCCGGCTTCCGGATGAGACGTTAAACCGAGGCCCCATCTGCTCTCTCAGGAGGACGTTAAAGATCCCATGATGTCCTGGCCAATATTTATCCCTCAATCCATGATAAAAACAGTTTATCTGGACATTGCTGTTTGTGGGAGTTTTCTGTACGTAATTTGGCTGCCGCATTTCCCACATTACAACAGTGACCACAGTTCAAAAATTACTTCATTGGCTGTAAAGTGCATTGTGACGTCCGGTGGTCGTCAAAGGCTCTATCTAAATGTAAGTCTTTCTAAGACAGAAATAAAACATTTTTATATCCTAAATTATCCACATGTACTTTATTAACTGTGTGTTTATGCAAATATTGGCCCAGATTACAGTCTTAATATCAAAAAAAATCTCTCGTTGAGGTTGGTACAATGAAGGTACTTATGAATAAAATTCCATTTATGTAAATTGTATACAGGTGTACTTAGATTTTGGGTTTCCATTACAAATCATTAGGGATTCTTCTACCTTTGTAGATCATTGAAATGGAATTCTGCTTTGTGATTGGAGGACCGGATCCACTTGATCCCAGGTATGTTTTAAACCGCTTGGGATTCATGGGCCATTACATTGCCCTGCTCCTCCAGGCCTGAGGCTGCAACTTTTTGCAGCCTGGGCGCCAGGAGGTACTTTTGGTAATTGTTTCGCGGGTCGGAGGCGTACTTTAGAAGTACACCTCCACCGCAATTTCTAGGCCATAGTGTAGACACGCTCAGGAGTTCTAGTAAATGCTGCATTGAGAACGGCAGATCAAACAAATACAGTGGGGTCAATTTTAGCCTAATCCATTGTCGGGGAGCTGAAGCCAATTGAGCGTAATATTGGGCGTAAAATCGACATTCCACTCGATCCTGTGAATTTCCTGCCCAGTGAGTTAGGCTGAAGTTACCCCCTCCTCCAGCCCAGTGTCTCTCTTCCTGATGCTTTTTTGGGTCATCTTTTTAAGCAGAAGTTTTGATAACCCCACCTTTTTGTCAAGGGCTGCCTAGTTTCAGGAGTAATTCGTGACATTTAAATAACACTATTTATATTGGAGGTGGGGAGTACATTTATTCCAAAATATGAGCTCAGCTTATCACACTAACTCTACCTAATTATGGGTTCTGATATTGGAGACATAAGCTAGATTCACTTGCTGGTGTTAGTGTAGACAAATCCGTAAAATGGCCAACTTCTGCTTACCTGCTTTCTTTCCTGATGTGGAGTTTATCAGCAGTGTGTGATGCCCATGACCCTGTGCGTGCCTTGAATTCTGATTAAAATTTGAACGATGTTAAACAATGTTGCTAATGCCAGTTATGTTGATATTCATTTTGTAACGTTAACTAATGATAATGTTGTAAGATCCTGTGTAATCTTGTTCGTGATAACTGTTGCCTTTGGCTGTTTGGGTAACATGAGCAAGGCATCAGCAACCCTTCAAGTAGGTTTTCATTTTTTACAAAAAGGCAGAAGGAAGTTAGAACAGCAACATACTGTCAAACATAGGCTACTTTGTACAAAATGACGATTGTGTTTTTAACAATGGTTTGAATGTGAATCCGCAGACTGGCTGTCAGTTTCAAGCACATTGATTTAAGGAAGTACGTCACATTATAATAACTCTAGCTTGGGCCACCAGCTTCTGCAAAGTGTTACCTGGTTGGGGATGGGGTTGTGCATCGTATCAAAGGTTTGGTCCTGTCATGATTGGGTTGTGGAGAGAGAAGCAGTTACTGCCCAGCTTCCAAACCTACAATAAGTGGGAGCACAGTTAAATGGAGTGTGCCATTAATTCATGTTATGGTTGTAAGAATGAAGGAATGTGTGCACTCATTTTTTGGTGAGCTGGGCTGCTTGAGGAATTCCTGGTGTCTGTTGTACAGCTAGCAAGCATTTGACCAAACTGCTGACCACCCAACTTCCCTTCCTGGCTGCCATGTTAGCTGATGTTGTTAACTGTTCCCTCTCCTCAGGTACTGTCTCCCTCCCCTTCAAATCTGCTGCCGTCATCCCCCCTCTTTATTTAAAAAAAGAAACCACCTTTGACCCCACTGTCCTTGCAAACTACCACCTAACCTCCAACCTCCCTTTTCTCTCGTCCTCGAACGTGTCGTCCCAAATCTGTGCCCGTCTTTCCCGCAATGTTTGAACCCCTCCAATCGGGTTACTGCCCCTGCCACAGCACTGAAATATCCCTTATCAGTGTCACAAATGACATCTTATGTGACTCTTTTTATTTTTCCTGGGATGTGGGCGTCGCTGGCAAGGCCAGCATTTATTGCCCATCCCTAATTGCCCCTTGAGAAGGTAGCGGTGAGCTGCCTTCTTGAACCGCTGCAGTCTGTGTGGTGAAGGTACAGTACTCCCACAGTGCTGTTGGGGAGGGAGTTCCATGATTTTGACCCATTGACGATGAAGGAACTGCAATATATTTCCAAGTCTAAGTATGTTGTGTAACTTAGAGGGGAACTTGCAGGTGATGGTATTCCCATGCGCCTGATCTCCTTGTCCTTGGTGGTTGATGTCGCGGGTTTAGGAGGTGCTGCCAAAGAAGCTTTGGCGAGTTGCTGCAGTGCATCTTGTAGATGGTATACATTGCAGCCACGGTGTGGCAGTGGTGGAGAGAGTGAATGTTTAAGCTGGTGGGTACTGATCAAGTGGGCTGCTTTGTCCTGGATGGTGCCGAGCTTGAGTGTTGTTGCAGTTGCACTCATCCAGAATCATCTGAAATGGCTTCTCCTCTTGCTCTTTCACACAGTTACCTCTGGAAACCCCCAAGGATCTATCCTTGGCCCCCTCCTGTTCCACATATACATGCTGCTCCTTGGTGACATCATTCGAAAACACAATGTCCGGTTCCGCTTGTGCGTTGACAACACCCAGCTCTAACTCACCACCATTTCTCTCAACGACTCCACTGTCTCTGTTTTGTCCGACATCCAGTTCTGGATGAGCAGAAATGTTCTCCAACTAACTATTGGGTAGACCGAAGCCATTATCTTTGGCCCTCGCCATGAATTACCGTTCATAGCCATCGATTCTATCCCTCTCGCTGGTCACTTACATGACCGTTCATCATATCCGCGCCATCACCAAGATCGCTTACTTCCACTTCCGTAACGTGGTCCGTCTATACCCCTGCCTCATCTCATCTGCTGCTAGAAACTTCACCATGCCTTTTTTACCTCGAGACTTGACTATTTCAATACTCTCCTGGCCGGCCTCTATCTTCCACACTCCATAAGCTTGAACTCATCCAAAACTTTGCTGCCTGTATCCTAACGTGCACAAAATCCCGTTCACCCATCACCCCTGTGCTCGATGACCTACATTGGCTGCCGGTCTGGCATTGCCTCAATTTTAAAATTCTCATCCTTATTTTCAAACCCTTCCATGGCCTCGCTCCTCCCTATCTCTGCAACCTTCTCCAGCCCTACAACCCTCCGAGATCTCTGCACTCCTCTAATTCTGGCACCTTGCACCTCCCCGATTTTAATCGCTTCTCCATTGGCGGCTGAGGCTTCAGCTGCCTGGCCCCTAAGCTCTGGAATTCCCTCCCTAAACATCTCTGCCTCTCTCTTTTTTTTCTCAAGACATTCCTTTAAAACCTACCCGTCACCAAGACGTTCCTTAAAACCTACCCGTCACCTGTCCTAAATGCTCATGTGGCTCGGTGTCAAACTTTGTTTGATAATGCTCCTGTGAAGTGCCTTGGGACATTTTACAAGTTTAAAGGCGCTTTGTAACCGCAAGTTGTTGTTGTTGATCAACTGGTAAATATCCTCCTTTCCCTGGTGATGAAAGGTCAGAACCGAGTCAGTTCTCCATGGCAGACTTGATAATTTGCTGAGTCCAATGTTTCCTAGAAATCCAGGCCTGCCAACTCAGTTCATTAATGGACATTACAGGCCAATAATCTTGGTAGTTCCAATGACTTGGCTCTTTAGACTTGCAAGAATAATGTGATTCTGTGGTGAGAAACTGTGCAATCCATAGCTGGTAAATAAAAACTCCAAATGTGTGAAATTCTTAGTAGCTTGGTTTGGAGACTTTTAGAAAGATAGATGGTGCATTTATATAGCACCCTTCACACCATTAGGACATCCCCAAATGCTACACAGCCAGTGAATTATTTAGAATTGCAGTTACTGTTGTAGGCAAACCCAGCAGCCAATTTATGCACAAATTAGATAAATGAGCAACTAATCTAATTTTGGTTTTTATTGAAGGATAAATATTGGCTAGGACATTGGAAGAAATCCACAGTTGATCTTCAAGTAGTATCTTGGGATCCTTTATGTCCATCTGAGCAGGCATCTGTTTGTCTCTTTCAAAAGACGGCTCTCCCTCAAAATTGCACTGAAGTATCAACCTAAATTTTGTGCTCAAACCTGGAGTGGGGATTTGAGCCAATGACCTTCTGACCAAGAGCAAATTTCATACCATTGAGCTAAGCTGACATTTGAGCATAGTGCTGAGATTCGCATAGTCAAACACCTGGCTGGCCAGCTGTGGGGAAAAAAAAAATCACACTATTGCAAATAAGACATGTACATTGAACAGGAGAAGTGTACATTATTTTTTGAAGAAGTTGTCTTTTTTTCCCTCAAGATGCTGTTGGAATGCAGAGAACCATTTTGGCAGTTTCACTTTTACATTCTTAGTTCTGTATTTTGGTAATTAGTATTTATTGGTGAGTGAGCTGAACAAAACACATTGCGTTCCAGTCTTGTAGAAGGGTTAACGATGAGGTTTCTGCATAGAGTAGAAGGCTAGGATCAAGATTGCATTATACAACCATGTGTGAAATTCCAGAAAGTGAGATTCATGAGTAATGTAGCCGTACAAATCAAGTCACATTGCACATGTATAATGGGCTAAACATCTTTACTGTGTCCTTCTGTATATTTAATTCCCTGATTTATGCACTGATTTTATAGAAAGTTAAGCTAATCTGAAATTATCACAAATTTGGAATCTTTGCCCCATATTATTGTGGAGATTGTCTGCAACAAAGTGTTGAAATGAATGCTGAATGATCAAATGTTAAGATAGTTAGGTTTAACAATTTGTCTCATTACCGTGGACTATTGGAACAGAATTCCCGAAAACATTGTTAATCAATAGTTCATTGTTGGACATTTTGTAATTGTATATTTTCTTTGAAGAAAAATAATTTTGATCTTATAATGGTTATAGAAATGGTACTGCCTTCCTGATTGAAATGCTCTCTTAGCTTTTACTGAAGTAATGAATCTATATGTTGTAATAAGCTGACCTTGCTTGGAATTCAATCAGTGTCCACTTAGTAGACTAAAACTGCATTTCAGTACAACATTCTGTTTTTGAAACTGTCAGCAGTCTTAAGTAGAACAAAATCTCGATGATTGTATCAAATGTACATATGATGCATTACATCCTGTCTGTGCAGATTGCTTTGATGATGGATTGGCTAGTCCCAGTGTTTTTAGCAATTAATGGATTAAGATTTTTAATCTGTATTTTCATCGGAAACGGTTTTCCAAAAAAGGATAAATATTGAACTGAAAATATCTAGATATTGCCACCTTTCTGTTTACACTCACTCTTGTATCCAGTTTTACTAGAGTGCCCATTGCAGTCCTGGAAGGGATACCCTACTTGATAGTAGTCGTGTAAATTCTGTTGAAATCTTTTGCAGATGTGTCATTGTCTATATATAAACTCTGGGATTTTTTTTTTAAAGCTTCACTAATCTGTTTAGTGAAATATTGATCGTCGGGGAAAATGGTATTTTTAACTGAAGTATTGGTGCATGCTATGTACATTAGCAACGGATTTTGAACATTACTATGAAAGGCATTTTATGGTGTAATTTAGGTTTCAAAAACTTTCCATTCACTTGTAGTGAGAGTACACAAAGCAGTGTGTAATTTCAGTATTTATTGTGTTTTTGATCACAAATAGCACTAAATGGCCTCTGGATTGTTTCATGTGTTTTGTGCCTCTTGGCTGTTGGTGGATGGGGAACATTGAGGGGTCATGATACTTTGTAGCAATAGGCTCAAGTTTCGGAATCCCGCTAGAACAGCGCACGTCGGAGAGGCCCGCCTAATTTGTAGAATAGAAATTGCGCCGAATAATTACCTCGCAATTCTCCGATAGCTGTAGGCCCATTTCCACTATGGCGCGGCGCAGCAGGAGCTGCTTGGGGCGGAGCTACAGCCCTGCACCAAAAACCGTGCCGGCAGCTGCGCCCCCTCTCTTTTCCTTCCCCCCCCCCCTCCTCTTCCATCCCCCCCCTCCTCTTCCATCCCCCCCCCTCCTCTTCCATCCCCCCCCCTCCTCTTCCATCCCCCCCCCTCCTCTTCCATCCCCCCCCCCTCCTCCATCCCCCCCCCTCCTCTTCCATCCCTCCCCCTCCTCCTCTTCCATCCCTCCCCCATCCTCTTCCATCCCCCCCCCTCCTCTTCCATCCCCCCCTCCTCTTCCATCCCCCCTCCTCTTCCATCCCCCCCTCCTCTTCCATCCCCCCTCCTCTTCCATCCCCCCTCCTCTTCCATCCCCCCCTCCTCTTCCATCCCCCCCTCCTCTTCCATCCCCCCCTCCTCTTCCATCCCCCCCCTCCTCTTCCATCCCCCCCTCCTCTTCCATCCCCCCCTCCTCTTCCATCCCCCCCTCCTCTTCCATCCCCCCCTCCTCTTCCATCCCCCCCTCCTCTTCCATCCCCCCTCCTCTTCCATCCCCCCCTCCTCTTCCATCCCCCCCTCCTCTTCCATCCCCCCCTCCTCTTCCATCCCCCCCCTCCTCTTCCATCCCCCCCCTCCTCTTCCATCCCCCCCCTCCTCTTCCATCCCTCCCCCTCCTCTTCCATCCCTCCCCCTCCTCTTCCATCCCCCCTCCTCCTCTTCCATCCCCCCCCCTCCTCTTCCACCACCACCCCCCTCCTCCTCTTCCATCCCCCCCCCTCCTCTTCCACCACCACCCCCCCTCCTCTTCTTCCACCACCACCCCCCCTCCTCTTCTTCCACCACCACCCCCCCCCCTCTTCTTCCACCACCACCCCCCCTCTTCTTCCACCACCCCCCCCTCCTCTTCTTCCACCACCACCCCCCCTCCTCTTCTTCCACCACCACCCCCCCTCCTCTTCTTCCACCACCACCCCCCCCCTCTTCTTCCACCACCACCCCCCCTCTTCTTCCACCACCACCCCCCCTCTTCCACCACCACCACCCCCCCTCTTCCACCACCACCACCCCCCCTCTTCCACCACCACCACCCCCCCCTCTTCCACCACCCCCCCCTCTTCCACCACCACCACCCCCCCCTCTTCCGCCACCACCACCCCCCCCTCTTCCGCCACCACCACCCCCCCCTCTTCCGCCACCACCACCCCCC